>NW_016178733.1:0-7673 GCF_001687245.7 Rhagoletis zephyria | reverse complement strand
TAAAAGAACTGCGATATTTTGACCGGATTTGGCATTTGGTATTTGTCTTTTGTTTATTTAATATTTATTATTTATTTATAAAAGTCTACCTGGTATACAACAAACACCACATAAATTCAGATCTCAAACTTTGTACAAAAACTAGAAAAATTCTGCTTATTTTCACCAGAATTTCAAACTTTTTAATAAGAAATATGGTATGCAGTTTTGTAGACCATTTAAATCTAGTACAACGAAGTGCAACTTTCAAGCAACTATAAAATCCCGTTAATTTTTGTCATTTTTTTTTGCTGCCAGTGTTCTCCATATAAAAGAAAATTGTCGAACATACTTTTGTACGCAAAAAACCTGAAACACTTTCAACAAAAAAAAATCATTTTGTGAGCTGTCTGAAAATGTTTTTGATGTTGGCTGTCGCTTCACCTGAACATATCAAAAGAGATTCCAAAGAATCGGCGAAAAGGGCCGATGCCGGCGTCGATGCTCAATTTTGTGCCGATACTAGCCGATGCCGATGCCGATTAATCGGTCGGATCTATGTAATAATAAGTTGCGATCCCGTACGAGTCCGGACTAGTCAGAAATAGTCAGAATCAGTCAGATTTTACTGGAAATCGATCCCGTACTCGGTTCTCTGACTATTGAGAGGACAAAAAAGAGAGTAAATACGGTTCTCTCTCTGTCAGAAGTTACCAGTTTTAGTCCGAGAATTTTTTGCTGGTAAATTCTGGTAAATGTGTCAAACGATCAGCTGTAGTGTGTTTGGCAACCAAATTGTAAACAAAAGAAAATTGCACTCTGCTAATTCATGTTGAAAAGTATTTAATTACTTGTTTAAGTGGATTTTAATGAATTTGAAAGTATTTTTGGTTATTTACATGTGTGAGCTGAGTGTGTTTACACACAAAATAAGCAAAAATTTACAACCAAAATTTGGAGGTTATGTTGAAGTTGACAGAAGTTACCATTTTTTACTAGAAAGCGATCCCGTACTTTTCAATGTTACTCTCTCACTCTGAGCGAATTTTTATTTTTTGACAGTTTTACTAGTCCGAGTCCGAGGAATACGGGATTGCACCTATACATAATTAAATATGCTAACAAACAATTTTTTGGGTATTCTTAAGCTTAATATGTAGTAAAAAAAACAAAAGGTATATTATATACTTAGGGCCGGTTGTTCAATCACGATGTGCTTGAACCAAGTTTAAATGACAAGTTTTTTAACCTCGGATTTTGCTGTCGGATGTGACTCGAATCGCGCTTTTTGCAGTGTTTGGGAAACTCTAGCAAAGAAAGAAAAGGTGATAGAACCTTCCAATTAGGCTTAAATTAAAGCTAGAGCTCTCGACTTATGTCTGTGAAAATGCTATCCCAGCACCTTGACCTGATGGCCACTTATAGTCATTTATTGAACAATCAAAAAAAATAATGGAAAATTTTGCTACTTAAAAACAAATTTTGTCAAAATCAGATTTTTCTGTACAATAAATGACTATAAATGAACTTATGGTCAAGGTGCAGGGATGGAACTTAGGGATGTTGCCAAACCATAAAAGTATCGACACCAGTTTCAAATGATGTATCGGAAGCTAAGTATCGATACAAATATTGGTAGTGGTATCGGAAATAAAATATCGATATTTTATCCTTTTGATACCAAAAATTTTTGACATAATATGAATGATGCAGTGCATGAAAATTAATAAGAAATCTTTAACAACTGCATTGCGTAATAAACAAAATATAAAAACTAGCTCGATTTCATCAGAAAATCAGTAAATCCTTCTTTAAATTGGTTGTATGTACGAAAATTTCAGATTTTTCAAACAGACGTTGCACTAAGCCGAGCTTTTGTCAATCTTGGTAATGTGATTTCATACTTTACTTTTCTGCGTAAAAGCAGGAAAACAGAAATAAAAATAAATCAATAGCTCTGATCCAGTACTCCATGAACTTACAGGTTTTTACACGAACTCCAAAATCCTGCAAATGAGAGTGATTTTTGGAGAGTTGTGTAGAGAATGAAGTTGCAAGATTTTACCCGAACTTTTTCTTCTGGTAAAATCGTGAAAAGTGTCAAGCGATCACTGGTTGACGTTTTTTCAAGAAAAATGCTTTTTTTGTTCCCCTACTTTTTGTTGTTACTCACTTTTTACTCTCACTTCAGAGAGTAATTTTACTGTTTGTATGTACTGTGTTTATACGGTTTGAATACGATGTACGATGCCATACAAGTATCGATACTATTATCAAATGCGCATAGGAAATAAAATTTCGCGAAACGATAACATAGAGACACTAAACAGGAAATATACTTAAACAGAATTCTAGAAACAATATGGCTTGTATGAAGATGATTTTGACAATAATGTTATTATGATACATTAAGCGGTATCGAAAGAAAATACCCATATGGGTATCAATAGTATCGTCACCTTAGTATCGAATACCGATTTATACAGTATCGAAACCAAAGTGTCGATACCAAGATTTTATCAGTAGTATCGCAACATCTCTAATGGCATTCTTTGGGATTGCCAGGGGCGGCGAAACGCCTTGTGCCCGGGTGGGTAGTTCTGTTGGTGGCAAGAGTATACAAGTAAAGAAAATAGGTTGTCGATGTAATTGAGAAGGTTAACAGGTTTCGTTAGAAAAACTTATTGTTTCATGTATACATTTATTTTCCATACATACTATGTATATACATTGGACTGCATCACCAAAACGAAGTTGCGGTTTTTCCGCCGGGATTACAAAATGTATTATATTTTAAGACTTCCACCAAAATATTTCGGAAAAATATTAAGATTTAGGTGAGCTGGACCGATTGGAAAATACCTCCAAAAATGGAGTATTTTATAAATAAAATTAGTTTCTTAAACAGATGACAAAACAGTTTAAACTTAAGAGCCCAACTCTGTATCGATGAAAAAAATTTGTTTACTGGCAAATTTAAAGTTTTTCATATATTTTTCCGTAATAAAAACTGTGACAAGAATGTGTCACTGATGCAGAACAGAGCCGTAAAAATCTACATAAAAATATTAAAAAATTGTTTCAACGGAATCATAATAATGAGATTTTTGATGCTGAGATATCAGTGGAAAGGTATTTTCTCACTCTCTTATTTCTTTGCAAAAAAATGTTTTCTTTATCAAATACCAACACATCCTAATTCAACATGGAATGAGGCTCGTCGTTCTTACCTTTCTTTCATGATTTGAATGAGCTTATTTGTAAAGAAATAAAAAGGGTGAGAAAATTACTTTCCAATGATACCTCGTAAGTCAGAATCGGTACCGTTTCGGCTGAGTTAGGCTGAGTCAAAAAGTTTTTCTTGAAACAGTATTTGAATAAAGGTCAAAAACAGCATCATTGTAATTCCATTGAAAATTGTTTTTAAATATTTTTATGCAAATTTTTTAAGCTTATACTGCTTTGTCTTTAAGGTGATTTTTTGCAAAAAATACTTAAAAAAACTAAATTGTTGAAAGTATTTTCAAATCGGCCCAGCTCACGTAAATCTTAATATTTTTCCTAAATAACAGTACCGATTTTTTTTTATGAGGAGGGATTCAGTCTAATGTACATATGTACATATCAGGGTTGTTGCGAATATTTTTCTGAAATAAAAGTCCTTTCCGCTTAATAAACAAACCGCATGTCTAAATTAAACAAATTTGGTATCATATGAAAGAGGACTGAAATAGCTTTTAAAAAGAAATAGCGAACGACCTCTATTTATATTTTTTTATAATTTAATACTAAAAAAATGCATATACCTGACACAAGATTTGTTTTATGGTAATTAGTTCAAATTTTTTATTGAAATATTTTTCAATATGTGGCTTTCTTCGTTTAAACATTTCAGTTTTAAAACTATTTAAATCCTGTTTAATTTGATACCAAACTTGTTTAATTTGGATAAGCGGTTTGTTTATTATCCGGAAAGAACTTTTATTTCGGAATAATATTCGCAACAACCCTGGTACATATATAATGTATGTATATTTCATAGAAATCATCATAAATCAAATTTCGAAAAATTTGTAATTCTGCAGTAAAAACGTCCGTTTTGAATTTCGAGAAATGAAGTCGTTCATGAGTTCGTGGATAAGAATGCAATATTGTTACATGGTTGAGTCGTTTCAATATTTGATTATAAAGTAATAGGTTGTTTTGGAGTGACAGCCTAGATTGTCTGCCAATGAGGTAGTAGTATGCTTAGTTTTAAGTTTAGGGAGTGTCTATTCGCACTTTGCCAGTGTCACCAGTGTACCAGTGTCGGGAGTCTCGGCTCTACCAGTGTCACCATTGTACCAGTGTCGCCAGTGTCACCAGTTTCAACAGTGTCACCGGTGTCACCAGTGTACCAGTGTCGCCAGTATCACCAGTGTCGCCAGTGTCACCAGTGTCGCCAGTGTCACCAGTTTTACCAGTGTACCAGTGTCGCCAGTGCCACCAGTGTCACCAATGTCGCCAGTGTCGCCAGTGTCACCTGTGTCACCAGTGTCGCCAGTGTCACCAGTGCCACCAGTGCCATCAGTGTCACCAGTGTCGCCAGTGTCTCCAGTGTTACCAGTTTCACCAGTATCGACAGTGCCGCCAGTGTACCAGTGTCACCAGTGCCACCAGTGTCGCCAGTGTCACCAGTGCCGCCAGTGTCACCAGTGTACCAGTGTCACCAGTGTCGCCAGTGTCACTAGTGTCGCCAGTGTCGCTAGTGTCACCAGTGTCACCAGTGCCGCCAGAGTCACCAGTTTCACCGGTGTTACCAGTGTACCAGTTTCACCAGTGTCACCAGTGTCGCCAGTGTTACCAGTTTCACCAGTGTCGACAGTGCCGCCAGTGTCACCAGTGTCACCAGTGTCGCCAGTGTCACCAGTGTGTGTGTTGTTTATAATAATCATAACATTTTTTCCAAATGAGTCTCATTTTTTTTTCTCAATGGATTCATTCAGGTTTCCCCTTGATACATATACAGTATTTTTTTCATGAAAAAAATCGATGCAGAACACTGTTTTATCATAATTTGTTATAAACAATTGAAAGTAATATGCAATAAATTACGTAATAAATTTTTTGAAAAATTACAGGCTTGAAATGTGAGGAATTATGAGTCGATAGCCGTTTGAAATTTCAAAATCGATAGAACCTAGCAAAAGTTATAGTCGACAGAAGAAAAAGTTACAAAAAACTTTGTTGCTCAATATTAACAACAAATTTTTTTTTACCAAATCACTTGGCACACGTATATAGGACTATAAACTCTACCAGAATATGGTATTAAAAACAAAAACTGAGACCTAACATTTTTAGGTGGCCCACTTCAGGAATTCTTACCCTAATCCGTTTTACTATATATTGAAAAAGCGACGTAGGCGAAAATTTGGAATAAAAAATCCCAAATTCTCGCCTGCGGCGTTTTTCTAACACTGGTGACACGCGACACTGGTGCCACTGGTACACTGGTGAGACTGGTTGCACTGGTGACAATGGCGACAATGGCGACACTGGTGACACTGGCGACACTGGCGACACTGGTGACACTGGCGAAGCTGGTGACACTGGCGGCACTGTCGACACTGGTGAAATTGGTGACATTGGCGACACTGGTGAAACTGGCGACACTGGTGACACTGGCGACACTGGTGATACTAGTGACACTGGCGACACTGGTAAAACTGGTGACACTGGTGACACTGGTGAAACTGGTGACACAACATGTATCTCCGCACTGTAGGAGATTGAAAGCAATCGCATATTCTATGAAACAAGCGCAGATTTTACGAAAATAATTTCGTTAAATATACGAATTATTTCTGTGCATTTTACAAAAATTTCTCACGAAATTCTTTAGTAAATAGTACTAAATTCTTTAGTAGATAGTACGAATACATTCGTACAATGTACTAAAAATCTGATGCCTCATATTTTCGTAGTATGTACGAAAATGGTTTTGTACAATCAACGAAAACTTTCGTGGCTCAAATTGACGAAAAATTTCGTAAGATTTACGCAAGTTTTCGTTATATCTACGCAGATTTTATTTTCAGTGTAGGATCTAGCCAGTAATTTTATAATGAATACAATTTATAAGCAGNACACTTTCGATTGGATTCAATTTTTTTTTATGGTTTCCATACATGAAATAAGTTAACACGTGTTCGAGGAGTTTTTCTATATAAAAAAACGTGTTTAAAAAAATGGGCGTTTTTCAAGAACTATTTTTTTTTATGACGAGATGCTTTTTTGTGAGAGTCAAAGAAATTTTGTAATTTATTTACGAAAACTTATAAGATATATTTAGCAAGGTGTTAAACATCGGGTTTTTGTAAGAATTCAAATTTTATTGCAGATTCCGATAGAATACCTAGCCAGGTATAATATTTGTAAGGCAAGATTTTTCTGTAAGGCGACAAACTCTAAGAAATGGGCGTGGCAATTGCAGGACTAAAGTTAAAAAAACGCAGATTTTATTGCGGACTTTGGCAGAATATCGCTTCGTTAACAACATTTGTTCCGAGACTTTTTCAATCAAAGAATATTCTTTAAATGGGCGTGGCTATATTAAAACCCAAGTACAAAAATTTAGACTTTATTGTGGATGTCGCCAGAATATCTATATGGATTGAAAAATAGTGGAACAAATATTGTTAACAAAGCGATATTCTGCCGAAATCCACAATAAAATCTGCGTTTTGCTAATTTTAGTCCTACAATTGCCACGCCATTTCTAGGGGTTTTTACCCTTGAAGAAAAATCTGGCCGTACAAGTATTATATCTGGATAGGCATTTTTTCGGAAATTGCACTTAAAAAAAGCGTTGTAATAAATACAGGGAGTCTTTTATTCATGAAAAAATAACTCTTATCTGGGGTCCCCTGTTAAAAATTGATCTTATGAGTATTATTTAACTATAAAATTCTGATGACACATCGTAAAAAATATAACTCTAAGGAGATACTTACAGACCAATCAACGTTGTCGTTTAGAGCAAAGGATGGTGACCTTCTGTGGGCAACTTTCATATACTCCCGTAACCTCACTGGAAAGCTTACATCCCGAAGTTGAAGCAAATATGTATCCGGTCCATACTGGTAGCTATATAACATAAGAATAATTATTATGAACAAGTTTTTCTTTTTCGCTATTAGTACAGTCAAATTAGAATCGAAAATTAGTTATGCACCTTTTTTTAATGGCAGGCAATTCTTTCTGAATAATCTGAGGTTCTTTTTTGTAATTCTACTATCTATAGGTCTCCTAAGACAATAATTATTTTTGAAATCGATTTAGACATAAAAAAACATACAACATAACAACATTTTGATTGTGTACCACGTAAACACACACCCGGGATACGTTTGTACCCGGGACCTTATTTTGCGGTTTTTTTAATGCTTATTCAACCGATTTCTATGATTTTTTTTTTTGAAATGTATATTTTAATATATAAAAAGTATTTTGTCTTTTGTTTCATTCGAATATTCCTACTGGTTCCAGCGATATGGGCAAATAAAGTCAGGACATGCAACAGTGGATTTTTGTTTTTGTTGTTGTCCTGATAAATGCAAAACAAAATAATATAATTTATAATAATATACTTGTAGAGTAACAACGAATACACATTTTGGTTTTTATTTCATTGAAATATTCTACCTGGTTCA
>NW_016178732.1:0-7673 GCF_001687245.7 Rhagoletis zephyria | reverse complement strand
GGGGGGAACTGGGTTAATGAAGCGCTAACAGAGCGTGTGATTGGGTCAGTTGGCGCGCGAAAATGCACTTAATATGGATGGTTATATAATTTGGTGAATTAGTTTTCCAATGACCAGTAGCAAATGAAATTGAGAATTATTTGCCAATTAAACTTTTAATATATTTCCAAGAATTATGCAGTTTTGCAAATGAAAAAAAGAGCCAAAAATGCCTCGCGTGGGTATGCAAATTTAGTTTTCTAGCTGATTGTGCGCTATTTGCTCGATGGCGGTTCTGTGTAAATTTGCCTGCAATTAGTTAATGCGTGGAAATCGAATAAAATTCGTGTTTGGAATTTGACGTTTTGCTTTTTTCGAATTCATAAAATGAATGAATTAGAAAATTTTAAAATTAATTTCAAACACAGAGTCCGAAGAAATTTTGTACATTTTGTGTAGTTCACACTACAAACGTGGATTTTATTAATATTGAGAAAGTCAAAGATAGAGATTTGTGCTGTTACTTAAATAGTTCATCCTTTAATTGGTAGGTAGCTTTGAACTAATCAGCTTACTGCCGACATACTTTTTTCCTCCTTAATTGAGTATTATGATTCCCTAGCTTCAACAAGGAAATTGTGCTAGATGAATAAATAGATAAACGCCCAGATATGTCAGGCCACTCCGATCAGACATCCTTGTCTTCCCAAGAGCCGACTCTCCTATAACACCTATTCGGTGCATATGAAAACGTAGTTGGTTGTGGCCGTTAGGTGTATGGAGATTAGCCTGATTTCATTTTTGTTTAATGGAATTACATCCGGTGTATTGAAAGGCTAGCCAAATCAAATAAGACGTCAGAATGGTGCCAGTCCTAAGAAGGAAGTTAATAATCCTTTTTACGCTAGACTATCAGCGACCTCGTTTCCTTCGATCTTACAGTGGACCGGCAGTTGCTGCCAGAATTTAAAGCGTAGTATAGCAGTGTTTAAAAAATTTGGATTTCATCATGCTGTTCGGGAGGGCCTGGAGGGCTTGGCTATATGAAAAGATAACCAGAGAGGCGCCCTTAAAACTCTTTTCAAGGTTTAACTTGGCACCGGCTAAAATTGCTAAAACTTCAGCCTGGAACACCGTGGGCCATCTGCTCATGGAAACTGCTTTGGTGGCAGGTCCATTAACACATGCACCTGTTCTGTCATCCCTCCTCAAACTGTCCCTGTACCAATGTACGTATATGAGGCCAAGTAAGGTTGTCCGTTTGCCCGATATTCGCGATCTGCCATCTTCACTTGGAACTTTATGCCAAAGCATATCTTTTTGGTTATGGACTTAAAAACTCAAAATTTTTCAAAATCTGGTATCTTTCCGGGAAAATCTGCGTGGAGCTTGTTTTTATAGAAGCAGCCGGTATATAGGCGAAATTGTTACTCCCTTATGCCTGCTTTTTCTTGTATAAAAATATGGAGAGAAATCCACCCTAGAAGCCCTCTAGAGCCACCGTTGGGCAGGTCCTTGTCTATCCAGTGGTGGAGAGATGTGTCATTCTTTGTAATTTATTGAGCCGCAGTATGGCAGTTTTTTGCAGAGTCTTCTGCCTCCATACCACGACATGCGTACGACACAATCGGGTGGACGATCTTGCGGTAAAGTCGCCCTATCTGCTTTGAGTACAGTCCTCATGTTCTGCCAAAAACTCTTCAGAGGCCCACATGGACCTTGTGGCTTTAACAAGAGTTTTTTTTTCAAGATGTGGGGTTTCAATTCAGTCTCGTATTTAGCGTCATCAATAGAGACTTAACCTCATCAGAATTTTCAAGCACTGTCCCTCCAAGAGTTTTAGTGGCGCCAGTGTTGACAGTTATATTTATTCTCTAGTCTGGAAAATAGCATTTCGAAAATTCATCCCAGTACGGAAAAATTCATCCGAAGTTTGAGGTTTATTCGCTTAAATACGGTCATGCGAGTAGCCTCAAAATAATGATATCCCTCCTGTGGGAAATTATGCGTCTGAGAATCCTCCGTTCAAATGAAGCGTATCCATGCCCCTTTTATTAGTCAGATGCCTTCAGTTGTTTTGTTATAGCGATGGAGATGAATGTATATCCAAATAAGGGTGTCCAGATTGTTTAAAAAGAAAAGAGCCATTAAAAAAAAAAATCGCCAAAAATCGCCAGTGATCTACTGTTTCGACGCATTTAAGATTGGTAATTTTAGGTTGAATTTGGTAACTTTTTCTGGGGACTTTGGTAAAAATAAAAAAAAATTCTTGGTAACACTGAAAGCAATGCTGGTAGCATCGGTAGCAGGAGAGGAGGCGTCAGCTGGCACAGTGGAGAAAGGACTGGCGTGCTTTGTTGGACTCGGCCAAAATCGCTTAGGCGGCTATAGCGCCAATCAAGAAGAAGAAGAAGATGTGAACCCATGTTTTACCTGCTACGTTTTTTTTTCAAGTTATCATTGCATACTTTTAGGAAGTTCATAAAATGAATTACAAAGATAAATGTACTAATGCTATGGGGTTCTTCACCATCTCCGTTATATGAGTGGTATTTAGTCTCCATTTTTATTACTCCAACGCTAAGGCGGATAGATATCGAAATTGCAATTGACTGGCAATATTTTAATTAAACTTATACGAAATGTTAAGCAACTTAATGGGCTCATTTTGATTTTGTCAAATTACTACGAAAATTGCGGAAATACGCAACAGCAAGTAAACGATAAACTACAAATCGATTGGCTATAATCGCAAAATCGAAAATTGTTGTTGCGTGATCATTGCAAAAAATGTAACTAATCACGCGTGCGTTTTACAAATGTTGCACCATTTAACGCTTATGCTATAAACGTAGTTGTTTTTTTGTTCCGGACCGTGACTGCACTGAGTTTTGTTGTGACAACATTAACTATTTATTGTAATTTACATTTACGATTTGTATTGCTTTGCACGAGTATTGTATGCGAATTGGTTCATTGTGGCATGCAGGCATTTTTGCCGATACAGGAGTTTGTATGTGTGTGTGTGTGTGTGTGTGTCCAATGCGGTTTTTCATTGTTAAAAAAATACATTTACATGCTGGCCGCGAGTGATTGGATTAGCTTTGATGCGTTGAAAGATCAATATGTTTGGCATTGCATACATTGTGGCGTGCAAATTAAATTCACGTAAAAAATATTTAAAATTTATTTTGTTGAAAATTTAGTCTATGTACATTAGGGTGGTCTTTAAATGTATTAAGTACATTCTTACATCAGATTTCCTAAACGTCAACCCCCACATCGATGCTAATATAGTCAAAGATATCACACAAAAATTTTGGTCCCGATTGGAGACGGTTTAGGCGTGTCGCACAGGGGTCAAAGTTCAGATTCTTCTGTGGAGACTCAAAAAATTAAAATTAATATTTTTTTTCAACTAATACCCAAAATCGATACTACTAACGTCGAAGATGTCACATATAAATTTTGGTCCCGATTTGAGTAGGGTAAGGCGTAAAAAAAAATTAATTTAAATTTTTTGAGTCTCCACAGAAGAATCTGAACTTTGACCCCTGTGCAACACGTCTTAACCGACTCCAATCGGGACCAAAATTTATATGTGATATCTTTGACCGTTGTATTAGGGACTGAGGGGGTGAGACTTAAAATTTCATTTTTAAAGGCCACCCTAATGTACATACATACTTTCAATTTAATGCAAAATTATTTGTCGAAAACTAATTTTGGAAATTCTTTATATGTATGCATTTTTTGGTAAAATTCATGTTGCTGTCGTCATTGAAATAACAGCAATTTGAACACTTTGCGTGTTGGTATTTTCACAAAAAACCCACTCAAAACCACTTAATGACTCTTCCGCTCGAACTGCGTTCGCCTTTAATAATACACATACATACTTATTTAATGCATTTTTGTTGTTGCGGTTTTTATTTGTTTGATGTGGAGATTTGTTTGTAATTTCAAATAGTCAATAAAATTCCATTGTTTATCCTGTTGAGTCAACTAATCAGCGCTGTAATAACGCTGTGGTGCAACACATAACAACATCTACGCTTAGCTTTGCTATATCCTAAGTAGATCTTTAAAAATACGAGTACTTACTTACATTTGTAAAAGTATTTGATAAATACAACAGTGCCGAATTTGAAGAGCGTTATGGTGCGTTTACAAATATTTATGTTTTGCATGTGTGTATTTACAAAATTGTGCAGTTTGAGTTCATATTTTTTTGTTGCTTTTTTATTTTATATTTTTCTTCTATCTCTAGGTTTTCTAAGCTTACCACATACATATATAAAAAATTTAATATCAGTTGCTTTGTTGCTGTTGTTGGTTTTGGTTTTTGTTATTTCTTCCTTATTTGGTTTAATTAATTAGCTAAATCCTGTATGATGTCCGCTGAAATGAGATTGAAAAAAAAAATGAAAGAAAAATTAAGATTAATTAATGTTGCACATTGGATAGAAAATCGATTTTTTTTTAATGTGAAGAAAACTGATGGTATATTTTCATGAGTGGAAAATTTAACACAATATAGGAGGCTGTTCAGCTATCACGCGAGCTTTATGCCAAGCAAGTTGCTGTGTTTTATTTAGTGAAACAGAGTGGTAAAAATCTTAAGTAACGTAAATACAATTATTCATATTTGTATTCCTTAATATCGTTACCGTTATCGTACTCGTAATCGTAATATTAACCATAATCGTATCGTTATCGTAAAGGTAATCGCTACTGCTCCATTACAAATGTATCGTAGTATTGATGCCCAACCATCAAGCTTCATGGTAACTATAAAAATTCTGCCATAAATTACGTCTATAATTTACCCTCAAAATAGTACCTACTTGTTTTGGAGTACCCAAATCCTAGGTCTTGGGGACGAAGAAACACTTTGAAAGTACGATTCCTCAGTCGAGAACGTTCTCAATTGGGATTAAATATTTAAGAACCCTGTGAACCGTTTTGCAAAGAACAAAACGGTAACAAAAGTCTAAGGAACTTTCTCTCGAAGAACGATTTTGGAACTAAAATGTCAGGAACTGTCTAACGGTGAGCGAAACGGGAACAAATCTTTTCTCACAGCGTTCCATTCGTTTGAAATGTTTGAATATTAAAATTAATTAAAAAAGAACCGAAAGATAATTATGCAAATAAAGGCAACTAAACACTTAAGTTACGAACTTTTCTTGTACAGAATATTATTCCATAAATTAAAAATGATGGTTCTCACTGAAACAATTTTTTATCCCAACGCGCAGACGCCCCTCTCGTTCTTAACGTAGAGTCCTCAAACTTTTCTTCTCGTTCTGTTCTCTAGTAGAACGTTCCCCCAAACTTTTATTCTTATTTGAACCACCTTGAAAACGTTCTCGCTACTTTCATGCTTAATTTGTTTTCACTGGAAACGTTCCCGAAAGTTTTGTTCTTATTCTTTTTTTATTGAGAATGTTCCCCCAAGAGTTTTGTTCGCAATTTGTTCATTACGGAAATGTTCCCGATCCTTTTGTTCTCATTTTGATCCCGTTCAAACTGGTCTCAGTACTTTTGCTCCCATTTAGCTCTTTTGTGGGAATGTTATTGATATACATATTGTTCACGTGCAGAACTAAACCACCCCAGAGCTTGAAAGGTGATCAGGTTTGCGTTCGTACTGAAATATGGCAAAAGCTCTAAAATCTCTCAAGGATTTCGGACTTAAAATCTTTGAAGAGGCATACACATTGATAGGGTTTTTATCAATACAATTTTGCCGCATATCGTCAAATCCCTTGGTAAGTTTGTGTTCAAAATCGACTCAATTAAATAAAGTGCATGTTCTGCGACAGCTCCGTCACAGCGGAGTGGTGTTGTGCCCCCATCCAGCGTAGGGTTAACATGGGCTCGTAATAGTGTAGCAGTCTCTCTCTCACTCTACATTTGAAGACGACCTGCTAGAGGAGCTGGTTTTAGAAAGCTGCAGGACGATTGCCTAAACATGTGACGTTGCACTTTTAGCGAGGGTAAATTTCTGGATACTTCCCCCCCGAAGGCACTTGAATATGGTGAATAAGTGATTTTGTATTCAGCGACGTAAATGGTATTTTGAAAACACAACTAATCCTAGTAATAGTAAGCCGGCCCAGGTCGGTAGGGCACAAAGCGACTAAAGTTCAGCTTCGTTATTTGGATCTAAAGACTAAAGAGCAGTGGGCTTGTATCTTCAACAAGAGAGGGTTGGTTTTATAAAGTCGATAGCTAATCCAGCCATGTCATCCGAGCATGAATAAAATTTTCAATAAGAATTTTGGAGGCCTAGCATCCGTTGCAAAGATTATTTTGATGGATGAATGGATGGACGGATTAGAAAATGGGGTTGGCTGCTCGCTATATACCGCTACAATACCAGAAAATTCTAATTTGAATTTGGCTTCGAAATGGCGATCATTTCATTCCCATACCGAAATTTTGGTTACATTTACCACGGAGTTAAATAATTCGACTGCAACAAAATTAGAGAGATTGATTCTGCAGTTGCTAAAGTGAAAAATTTGTGTGTTGATAAACGTTGTACAAAACCTATAATGAATGGGCAAAAAAATGATTTGTTTAAAAAATGAGAATACAAAAAGGGTATCTTCATAGTCACAGACAAAGGCTTAAACGTCTAAAAATGTGAAAAACAAATGCAATTACCGTTGCACTTCCACAGCATCAAGCAGCTGAACGCACAAAAAGCAAATGAAGATGAGTAGAAGATGAGTTTAGAATGAGCACAGCAAAGTCACACTTCAACTATTCTTCACTGCCAAACGAGTTAGAAGCATAAAAACGCTTCAAAGGCGTTAAACGATGCAAAGAAATATGGTTGAAGGATGTAGATAAAAGAACGAGAACGGAAGCGTAAAAAACAAAAANGGAGGGTTCCATGCAGTTTCGCTATGCATTAGTGTGGCAACTATTCCGTACTGATGCGAGTATGTAGGGAAGTTTAGTAGACTTCTGGGGCATTTCTTGACATAGTTGCCATCAAAAGAATGGAATTCGTCCACGTTGCTTAATGGTCTAGTCACCAAACTATTGAAATTCAATTATCTTGGTATCAATTTCCACAACTCTTCAATTCATAATACTCGTCCACAGATTATTTTATATTAAATTTGATTTCAAAACTATATAATTTAAATAAATTTGTCTCGTCAACTTTTGTAAAGACAAATAAAAAAATTTAAATCAAAACTGCGAACTTTTTACATAAGTACAAGTTTGAAGTTGCTGAAAATTTGCGTTGATTTTCGGGAATTTTTTATTTTTCAGATTTTCAGACACACTAATTTTAACTACACTCTAAAAAAACATTGTGTAAATTTTCTAGCTAAAAGGTTGGTTTCCTACCTTATTATTCGCGAAACTACATGCTCGATTATTCAACGAATAGTTTGTTTAAATTTCGGATTTTGTGGGGTGCGCAAATTTACTACGAAAGTGTGTACAAGCTACAAAATTGATTTCACCCGTAGAATTGTGTAAAACCGCTACCAAAAAGGACTTTTACACACTAAAATGTGTAAATGAGAAAAATACATATTCATCGCGTAAATTTACCAAAAAATTAAAAAAATAGACGAAATATAGTCGCATTTTTAAACAGATTTTTTATTGTGTACACTATAAAAAGTGCATGTAAAACTACTACTGAAAAGTGTTTATTTTTC
>NW_016178731.1:0-7674 GCF_001687245.7 Rhagoletis zephyria | reverse complement strand
TACCACCGGACCTGCGCATAACCATCTGGATCAGCATGAAAAGGAAGAAAACTTTAATTCTTCATCAATTTAGTAGCATGTTAAATCTTTATTTTGGCGAAAAACGCAAATCAAACGATGCATTTTCAATATATTTAATAGGTACATAACAACCAGTAACCTATCAGTTTTAGCGATGCCATATGGCAACAGGACATACATATTACAGGATCCGGGACAACTTCCGATGTGCAATTTTTTTCTTATTTATGGTTCCAATGACCAATCAGGATTATTCGGATTAAAGTGCTTGATACTGCATTTACATATGTATATCGCCAGGGTCCACTGGTAGCCTTTGTTTTGCCAATGTTCAACTAGTTTAAATATATTTCTAACATTAAAATGATTCTTAAATCTCACTGACCACTTCAGCGTTCTGTGATGGATAATTGCTGTACTTACATATATGCAATTGAATACGTGCATGAGTTAACAAGGATCCCAATGGCTCTAAAGAATTCATTTTCCTGCTTAAATTGCAGTAATTAATCTAAGTTCGATCGATTGAATATAATTGGTGTATTATTGCTGTGATATCTGTATTTATAAATAAATCGTGGTCAATACGAGGTGGGTGACTTATCAGAGTATATCCTTACTAATAGTGTTTTGACTTCTGCGAATAATAGTGGTTCAATTTAAATCGACTTTTATAGATATATGTATATATGTTTTTTTAGAATATATAAACCAGAAGCAGATGGGTTTCTTTTATGACCGACCATTTTGAAATATTTATAATCCAATTGCAGTGGGCTTTGACATTGACTTCTTACCTAAAATGTTTTGCTAAATGAATAACACCTTCTTCCCACATAGCAAAATTTAGTGCGCTGGGGCGTATACGTAATAATCTTACCTAAATTTAAATATTTATGTATGTGTACCGCACCCTATACATTGCTAATATGAAACTTTTGTGAGGCTTAAGAAATATAACAAATTTTTCATTTTAATCCGTGAACAAAGTGTATACGATGCCACCTTCTAATAAGTAATAAGCAGAAATAGAGATGAAAACAAGAAAAATGCGCTGTGGAAAAAATTCTAAAAGAGGCCTTACTAAACATTAAGCACACAAGCCACACACTATCGAATGCGCTTAAAGCGAATATTTACCGCCTACTTTTATGCTGAACGCATTCATCTTGAGCAGTTACTTGCCGCTATACTTTCCACTCATTTCGGTTTCATTTGGATGGATAGAGAATACGCATAGGACTTGCAGATAATAAGCATAATGAAGAATACACTGGGGAGAGATTAGTGAAAGCAAGCATAAATGCGGCAGTAAATATCATAAAAGTAGATAGAAGAAATTTGGAAAGAAAAGTAAATAGTAAGTATGTAAGTGTGCTTGCTTGTACTCGTATGTACTTGTAAAAGACTTGCGTAAGGAAAGCGAACAAGTGTTGTGTTGCTTAACGATTTGAACACCCTGAAAAACGCCTCCTATGCAATGTCTTACTGCTACATTCGTATGTATATACGTATGTATGTATGTAAGTACGTGTCTACCGAGTTAGACGCTTACTTACCCATTTTGTGTTGTGTTGTGTATCCCCTGGCTAAGAGCGCACTCGCAGCGAAGTGGTAATAGAAATTTGATATTATTTATGAAGCGCGCACGTTATTTGACCTTAGCGGTCGGGAATAAATTATCAACGCGATACGCCTGTTTGCTATGAGTATTTCTACGAACCAGCCCGGCATTTGTTAAAGCTAGATGGCGGGCCACACCATCTCAATGATCATTTTTCGCTACGTGCTTATTGAAAAAGGCGAAAGCCGCTGAACACAAACAAGACTAAATTACGCCAATTTTATGTGGGTAAGAATTTTAAAATTTATTCGCCATTTATGTGCCTTCATAAATAAAACTCGACGAGAAATGAATCGTGGCAGGAAAGTTATGTAGCAGCAAATAATAGTCCGCAAGCATCTATGTTAAAGGGGTTGTATGGAGGTGTTGCCAGAATTGTTTGGGCCTTATTATAGTGTGTTTGTATGTATGTTATCTTAAACTGCAGCACACTTTTAAGCGCTCACGCATATTTTATTATACTTTATTTTAGTACCTTAGCTGAACTACGCACCTTTTTTTCATCCTAAATTTAAGTGCCTCGTACGGGCCGGGTACCGTTGTGGTTCTTATTTCAATTATTTAATACATTTTTTTTCGAAGATTTGTGTACAAATATGTACAAAGCTATATACACATATTCATAAGGGTTGATGCAAATATGTAATATAGTTTTTAATGCCAACAAACTCATTTTGGGGAAATTTCATGAAAACGTCCATCACTGATTCATTGGTTTTTATATTCAGCTTAATCTTACAGATTTTAATAAGTGTGGTTAAAAACAAAACAAACATTTGTTCCCATATCAAAAGCAAGGGTTTCTCTCACTTGTATTAGAAAAAATATATATAGAAATTATTTAGTAACTTACTTCAATTAAGAAAATTTATTTTGGTTCGCGCGACTATATTTATTTTCGACTCGTACGTAGATAATGTGAATTTTCATTTCTCGGATGAGCATGTTACTAGCCATGTAAAAATCACGTTCTGTGAATTATCGAAAAATTCCTATTAGCATAGACAGTCACTAACAACGTTAATCCAGATTACCGTGCAGGTGATGCTACCAAAATTGTATAAGGGTGGGCGGCAGTTTTGCGAATAAAACGACGCGCGAGGTCATAGATTCGAATCCAACGGACAGAATTCTATTTTTATACCCGAACGCACTTGTGCACAGGGTATTATAACTTTGTTCGCATAACGGTTGTTTGTATTTAACAGCCTATAGGAATCGATATAGATATAGACAATTGTATATATAAATGATCAGAATGAAAAGAGAAGTCGATTAAGCCAGGCCTGTCTGTCCGTTCGTCCGTCCGTCCGTATACACGATAACTCGAGCAAAAATTTAGTTATATCAACGAAATTCGGAATGTAGGTTTCCCTTTATCCAAGGTAGGTTCGTATTGAACATGGGCGAAATGGGCCCATTTCCCAAATAACGGCATTTTCGAAAATTACAAAAACTACGATATTTCAGTAAATGTTGCATCCAAATTGTTCAAAATTAGTATGTGAAGCAAAATAGTATTATTATGAAATTTTTGGAAAAGGGGCGTGACTCCGCCCACTTATGTTGAAATACTGTATCTTAGTAACCGCTTCACAAATCCTTACCAAACTCGGTACGAACCTTGCTTAGGGTCTAGCTAAGAAATTTGTTGAAAATTGTCAAGTTAATTAAATTTGTCAAGTTGCCAATATTTATCGAATTAGCACTATTTATTTTTAACAAAATTTATCGAGTTATCGTAATGCATCGAGTTCTTTCGACTTGAGAATTATAAATATTTATTAATTTGTGGAAATATCGAAATTTATCGAAAATTGTCAAAATTATTCGAGTTATCGGATTTTCGTGAGTTAATGGATTTAACTGTTTTTGAAGTTCAATCGATATGTATAAAATTATCGAAATTTATCGACAAACCTCAATGTATCCGGTCACTTCCAAGTCCTACCAATGTCCTGGAAAGACCTCCAAAAACATAAAAAATTGCAGACACGTTTTAGTTCCAAAGCAGGATAATTTCCGGTAAGTAATTTTGTACCTTGTAAGTTAAATGACATGCTATCTAAAAGTAGAAAATCGATATAGTTATTATTATTGCCCGTCAACCAAGGCAAAAATATTTTTTTTTTTTTTTTTAAAACCCAAATTGTTAAAACATTTACCCTTTTGCGTTTCTACACTCTCGGGAAATTTTTTTTTTACTTAAAAAAAAATATTTTAGAAAATAATAACTTAAACTTTACATCGCTTAGGAAATGCATACATGTGTACATAAGTACGTATTTGCATAGGATAACCGAATTATTAAAAACTTCTTCAAAACATTAACGATTATAAATATGTTATCAATTTCTGAGGTTTTTCGTAGCAAATTATGTTCAAGAAATTTGAAAAAAAAAAGAAATTGTGCGGGTCTTTCACGCAGCTTAGCTCACGAATGTGGCTGAACTAAGAACAGATCGGCGGCAGATAGGAAGATCGCCCTATCACATCAGCCGACTCGAAAACGCCCTAAATCGGCAAGTGGTTCAAAGTGCATTATACCGAGACAGGGATTTTTTCTGTAGATTGGGCGTTCTTCAAACAAATTCTAAAATATGGCATTCTTTAATCATTTGCTGAGATAGGGCGCTTTCAAACCAGCAGCTGAAGTAAAACAATAGTCAACATTTTTTCATTTGTTTGTGAGGAAGATTTTTATTTATTTATTTTTTTTTTTTAAATTAGGCGCGAAGCATCTTAATGTACAGATATATGTATGTGCACACCAGAAGGCACAAGCAAAAAATATTTGTGCACAATATTTTTAACATTCAAACGCACATAATGAGCTATCCATACCAACCTAAATATGCCTCCCTGTATCAAAGCACATAGAATAAACTATAAAAACTTACGGTAACATAAAAATAAGCGGCCTTGTATTTTTCCAGGCGAATAACAAAAAAGTTATTCAAAAAAATAATATAAAAACTTCGTATGTGGGGAATACTGGTTTTCTCTCGGTTTTCTCTCGCTTTTCCTTCAGCGCAATGTCTTAACTACTTAATAGCTTTGCTTCCTGCTACTAAACAATCCGCGTGCCGCATAAAATCGGAGTATTAACCATTTTTATTGGTGTGTACTCATACTTATGTGTTTCTTTTTGTTGTTAACCAATTGGAGCCATTTCATAAGCCACCAAATTACGGTCTATATGTTAAAGTTCGTATGTATTTATACATATAAACACAAATTACTTTTTATTAAATTTATCTTGAAATCGGCAAGAAAAACTTAGAAAAGGGTAATCAATTTTTATTGCTCTTTTTATGGCGATGCATAATACACATACAAATATTTATTTTACACCTAATCATTCGAAGGTTTTTGATACATTTTTACTTTTACTCCGGAGAAGTATGCGTTAGCGGTAAATACGCTTGCGTTATTTCACACTAAACAGAAGTAGAATGTAAAAGAAGCAGGATGTAATAATAAGGCAGTGCCTAGTTTGTTAATCATGGCCTACTAAGCATTTTGAGAACATAATAAAACTGTAGATACTTAAAAATTGTTTTATACATTTAAAAATCTCCTGAGGCACTTTTCGTATTTAGGTGTGCCTATTAGAACTTGGAAGAAACCAAGTTCGATGGCTGGCATGAAAACTGTGCGTAATGATAGAAAACGGTTTTTGTAACAGCGACAAAGACGCTTCTCTTAAAAAAATATTTGCCATTCAGAGCTGGCATACAACTTTAACTCTCTGCCTGTACCGGGTACTCACACGTGGTACAATATAGGTTTTCACTAACTTGAGCAAGTAACCTGGTTGCCACCTAATTAAAAAGTCGAATTTAACTAGTGGTGATTTCGTTTCTTCCAAAAATTTTGCCCTTCCCCGGTGCAAAATGTGTTCGATGTTACACTCAACCCTGGCGAAGGGCATATTCTTGCCTTCTTGTCGTTGTCTAGCTCAGGTATTTTATACTAAATATTGCCGTTTTAAACAACCATCTGATTTTGGGGGCAACTATCTCCCCTGACAAAGCTTTAAGNCCTTCCCCGGTGCAAAATGTGTTCGATGTTACACTCAACCCTGGCGAAGGGCATATTCTTGCCTTCTTGTCGTTGTCTAGCTCAAGTATTTTATACTAAATATTGCCGTCTTAAACAACCATCTGATTTTGGGGGCAACTATCTCCCATGACAAAGCTTTAAGGAGTGTGAAATTTTAAGAAACGAACAACGGCGAAACGGTAATCAAAAAGCGACATTTTTTGGTATAAACGAAATCACTATAACTTATATGTATACCAGTCCGAAGACGAAGATAATGCGAAGCTGATATTAAAAGTACATAATACAAATTTCTGTAGTATGAAACGAAATAAAAATTAATCGAAGTAGAAACGGAGAGCGCTGTGTAATTGTTAACTCATAGAAGGAACAAGTAATGGCATATGTGTATTAGCTGATGGCACATACNTTCTTGCCTTCTTGTCGTTGTCTAGCTCAGGTATTTTATACTAAATATTGCCGTTTTAAACAACCATCTGATTTTGGGGGCAACTATCTCCCCTGACAAAGCTTTAAGGAGTGTGAAATTTTAAGAAACGAACACAAAATTTTCTCACCCTTTGCCTTTAATTTGGAATCGAACACGAAAAGAGAAAGGGGCAATCAAAAAGCGAAATTTTTTGGTATAAACGAAATCACTATAACTTATATGTATACCAGTCCGAAGACGAAGATAATGCGAAGCTGATATTAAAAGTACATAAGACAAATTTCTGTAGTATAAAACGAAATAAAAATTAATCGAAGTAGAGACGGAGAGCGCTGCGTAATTGTTAACTCATAGAAGGAACAAGTAATGGCATATGTGTATTAGCTGATGACACATATAAATTATTTTTTGACGATACGTGGTTTTGTACTGTAAACGACGATATATAAAGATTGATTCGAAAGTAAATTCAATTTGTGTGCAGTATATAAGAAGTAGTATATTCATTAGAAAACNAAAAAAAAATCAGTAATGGTTTTCCATTGAAATTATAAAATCTGTTATATTCTAAGACTTGCACAAAAATATTTCGGAAAAATTTTAAGATTTGCGTGACCTGGACCAATTAGAAAATACCGCCGAAAATTCAGTTTTTTATGAAAAAAATCGTTTTTTTTTTTTGAGTATTTACACCTCAGATGTCGAATCAGTTTAAGCTTAAAAAGTGTTCATAAAAACATTTGATAAAATTTTTAACAGAATCTTAATAATGAAATTTGTGAACATGTTTTTGAACTTTTTTCAATGATTGGTCTCAATAAAATTTAAATATGTCGGCCAAAACCCACTTAGACTTATAAGGTATCATTAGAGAGGTATTTTCTCACCCTTTTTGTAACTTAACTCAAAGTGTGAAAGAGAAAGGTAAGTTGAAAGAGCCTCATTTCAAGTTAAATTAAAATTTGTTGATATTTGAAAAAATTATAATTGAGGCATGAATTAGTTTTTTTGCACAGAAGTAGAAAGTGATGCCTCATACGTTTTTTTTTTAATTTTGAAAAAAAAAAATTTAAGAAACAGCATCAAAAATCTCATTATTATGATTCCTTTGCATGTTTTTTTTTATATATATGCAGATTTTTTAAGCTTAACCTATTTTGTCCTCCGAGAGTTTTTTTTTTCATCCTTTAAGAAACTATTTTTATTCATAAAAACTACATTTTTGGGGGTATTTTGGAACCGGTTTAGCTCACGTAAATCTTAATATTATTCCAAAATATTTTTTGGTGGTAGTCTTCAAATTTAATAAACTTTGTAATTCCGGTGGAAACCCTGCAAATTTTTTGGTGCTGCAGTCTATTATTCACGATTCGTATAAGTTTGTTTAAACCAAACCGTTCCATCCAACAAAATCATTGCCAACCCCTCAATACCCGTAGTTAGTAGAAGTACAAAAAATTCACTAGTACGATTTCCATAATTTGCAAAAAAAAAGAGAAATAACAAAAAAATGTGACAGCATAAATTACGACAG
>NW_016178730.1:277-7674 GCF_001687245.7 Rhagoletis zephyria | reverse complement strand
GAAGTTAAATAGGCCTTTTCGAAAATATTTTTAGAAGGTGATGCCACCCAGATAAAAGACTAATTCAATTTATTCAGCTACTTCAATGACATATTTGGGTATGATGTCATAGGAAAGAAAGTGAAAAAGGCTTTATTTCGATAATATTTTGAAGAAGGTTGCCACTTGTTTAAACTTAAATTAAAATTTATAAAAATAAATCCACTTTTATTTAATCTTAAAAATCAAAAATTGTTTCCGGAAAATGGAAAAAAAGAAATTTTCAAACTCGCGCTTCATCGCGAATTCCAATAAAAAAACAGATGTGATTATTTTTTTTTAATTTAGATATTTTAGAACTGTTTTTATTACGGCGGGTCTTTTTTTTTAATTTTATCACCATGCGAGTAGGGCACAGGAGTAGTCTACTTGAAATTCTAATCAAATTTGGCGAAGAAATTATGGCTCTAAAACCAACATAAGTCCAGTAATGGATTCCTTATAAAAAACACACATTAAAACATGTTTTAATTTTTTATAATTTTTCAACGCTTCTTTACTATCATGTCGCAAATTTCAACGTTGCTAGGAAAAAACTATTTTCGCAATTCGTCAAGCCCGAAATGGAATTAATTTCGACCCACGGTTTATTCGGAAAATTCTCTTTTTTTCTTTTTTTTTACATATGTGCATAGTCGAAAAAAATCTTCCAAACAAATTGCCCCCGCTAATGTACAATGACTGCCAACAAAAAATTTAATTGGTAATTACTCAAAACTCACACAAGTGTTCCGAATATTGACGAGTTTTTCATTAGTTTCGCCCTTGTTGTTGTTGGAATTTTTGGTATTCGAATACTTTTGGTCCGTTGAATGGTTGCTTCATAGTAGTAAATGTAGAGTAGGAGAATTTGCTGTTGTTTTTTGGCTATTATTGCCTCTGTCAGTATGGCAGCGGTATGGTATAAATGCGAATCACAATTAAACAATGTTATCAACAATTTATTACCAATAATTTTACCCAATGTGTGTGCGTTTGCGGCAGCCTTTCTTCTCGTAAATTCAACTCAACAAAAAATTTAGTAAGAACACAATTTATAACAAATATTTAAAATCGATTTTGGTTTTTCTTTTTTTTCAACTTTTTAACACAACTCCAGAAGTGTAGTAAACATTTTTGGTTTTTCAAGAAAAAAATTTTAATTTTTCGCCAAAAACAACAATTTTTCAACAAAAACGATTTAGTTCACAAAGTGAGTAAAACAATAACAATAACGTGCAGGATACAACGATAAATAGAATATTTTAAACATTCATTATTTAAATTATTCATGGGCCCAGACTACGGTTGCCTACAACTCGCAGAGCGGTTGAGCATTGGGCAGTTGCTTGGTGGTCGAGGCATAGAGGCGGGTGGGTTGCGGTCCTTCTTTTGCGCTCTTTCGCATGCAAATTTACGCATTCATAATGCAAACAACAACAAAACATTTCCTGTCGCTTCGGATATGTACAACAAAGTTCACGCTCGCCAGCGTTGCGTCGCCAGAAGCGCTGAAACTACTTCTAACGCCGCCATAACAGCGAAAAAATGTTAGTTACAATCCAATTAGTTGATTTTTGAAATTTCAGTTAATTTTGAATTTAAATTATTATTTTTTTTGGTATAAGATGTACGTGCGCGCGCAGTTTGATAAGTTCACCGAATGAAATGTTCAATTTGGTTTTAAAAATTCCCCCAATTTTGCACTTTCCCAAAGAATTTTCATAAAAATTTTATTTTCCAAACACATTTTTGTTTTATTTTAATTTTCTTAATTTGGTGTTTTTTGTTTTTTTTTTTTTGATTTTGTGTGTGTTGTTAAAGGCGAACTTTCGGCATAACGGCCGACGCGCACGACAAAGTAATTGTTTTGCTTGCGTTTTCAATGAGAAACTAAACTATTGTAAAATGCCGTGCTGCGTTCTGACTGCCACTGCCAGCAGGCATTCTAGCACGCGGACAGACAAATATGCAGTCATGCAATGTAGGGTTGTTGGATGAGCGCGAGAGAAGTAGGAAGGACGCAAGGCAGCCACTAGGAGGTAGTATTTATTCTCTTTACTTATTTCATATTTACTGTTGATGTTGTTTTTGTTTTAGAGTCTGCAACTGCACGAGACAGGATGCATGGTAGCGGTGTGAGAGCGCTGACGAAAGTGGAAGCGAGTGTACGGGTAAGTAGGTACATTAGGGTGCATCACCAACAAAAAGTTGCGTTTTTTCCATCGGAACTAAAAAAAAATATTTATATTTTAAGATTTCCGCCAAAATATTTCAGAACCATTTTAAGATTTCGTTTGAAAATACCTCCAAAAATGTCATTATTTTGATTTGCTTGATACAATTTTTAAAAATTTGTATGCGGACCTTTTAAGCTTAAACTTTTTTATCAACTGATATGATTTATAAAAAATATTTTTTAACTAATTTTATTTATTAAAAATTCAACTTTTGGAGCCATTTTCAAATAGGTGCAGCTCACGTACATATTAATATTTTTCCGATATATTTTTGCACAAGTCTTAAAATATAATACGTTGTACATTTCCGATAAAAAACTGTAAACATTTACATGATGAGTGATGCACCCTAATGTATATATAAATACCGGTGAGTAGCACGATGCAGCAAATATTCTATCATTCTTGGGTGTGTAGTGAGCGGAAGGAAGCCAGTGTAAAGCCGAAGCGTCGAAAGAAAAATAAAATTTGCAGTCAACGAAAAGAAATCCGTATGAAAATTGGTAGAAACCAAAGGCGGTGCAACAAAGTGCGCCCATGCAATGCCAAAGGTAAAATGTGAAGTCAATTGTAGAATATACATTTGTAAGCTGTATATGAAAAATCTATTATCAAACTGGATTCAGACTGCTGAGCATAACAAACACATGGCATTAGACTTGTTTTCCGGCTTGCCACGATTTCTTAAAATTTTCTATTACATATATAAGCAAAGGAAACTAAGCAATACATTTTAATGCAGACAGCTACTGTTTTCTAAAAAAGTGTCATAATTTTTGTATAAATTTTGTATAGTGTCTTTGAATTTTCGAAGACATCATACGTCCTACATACTAAAATGAAATTATCGTCCTACCAAGGACTGTACGATCAGCTGACTATAGCCTTTTACCCGAGATCAGATTATAATAATATTAAGTAAAGAGAGTAGGTATCGAATCACGACATCCGTGATCGATTGAAATTCGATTCGAATCGAATAAAAGTAATTAATAGTTGATGCCGTGCTTCGGGGCCCGGTTATCTAGTTACCGCGACCAACCTCTATTTGCCAGTAGATCTTCTTTGTTCCACGCGGAACTTCGCAAAATACCTTGTCAGAGTATGGTGATCCTAAGATTCGAGGTCTGCGCCTAGTAAGGTGTTCACAATGACACAAAATACGCTCTGCCGCTTCCTGTTCTTCGTGACACAATCTGCACTGGTCAGAGTAAAAAACTTTCAAGTTTACTAAGAGTTTAATAAGCATACAGTGGCCAGCAAGAGGGTCTGTACCAATTCTTACTTCGGTGACTATTTAGCTGAACGAGCGCTTCAGGTGGCCTTTATAGATATTTCCGAGATTAAGAACTTAGCTTGGCTCTGCTCCTCATGAGGTTAATTCCGTTCCTGGATATGCCGGTTATTGAAAGTTGAAGGCAGCCTCTCTTACCAGCTTTCGAGGTGACCTCATTTAGTTGCCAGAGTGTATATAGATGTTATGTTTTATGGTCCTTCTGTACTTAGGTACTTAGTTTAACGGCATGCTTGCTCTTCAGCCATATGCAGATGAAAAGAAGCTTCTTCCGACGCCTTGTGCACACTTGGAGCCATCAGTAAACTAAATGTGGCTATTCTTTAAAAAATTTATGGAGTTTCTTGTTTCAGTTGGTTCAGTAAGGGAAAAAGGCCCTGAAGTTAAACCTCGAAAGGCACATATCTACAAAGCTAACGCATAGTCCTCTCTTTTGTTTTATAATCCTTAGAGTGGATCAGTGTTTAAGCTTTTTATCTTTCATATTTCCCCTGAAAATGAGCTTTTGTGGCTCATCTACAACGATGAGTCATGGGTTATCTTCACAGCTAAGATCTGATCCTTTCCTATCCTTTGAAGAGTGGATATACTGATTCTAAATTTAAGGACACTTGCCATCCAGTGGTATGTTGTAACGTCAATCCTCTTTCCATCGCAGGCAATTTTCTATTTAAGAGTCTTAATTTTTTTCTCCAAGGACTTTCCAATTTTTTTTTTGCAGAGGGTGGACAACAGATTTTCATGGAATATAGACCTATAGATTTTTACGCAAACCAAACTATTTGTGATATGTGTGTATACGAGTCTTTCCTTGGTTTTAGATGAAAACTCGTCGGCTTGGGGATGTAGCGGTAGGGATGCCCACCCATATCAAGATGAAGTAGTTCCGTATCAACTTGAAGTGGAAGTTTTGAATAAAATAAACTTCTCCATACCGATGGTCTTCTGCAATAACGACACAATTCAAAATTCAAAAAATAAAAACCCTTACAACTGTTAAGTGGCTCATGTTGCTAATACATATTTGTCTAATCCAGGTCCAATACTAAATAAGTAGTACGGATTAGGTATGAATTAAACAAGGATTGCAGACATGAGCCGATTGGCTCAGTAGTAAGGGTTTTTATTTTTTAAATTTTGAATTGTGTCGTTATTGCAGAGGACCATCGATATATGAATAATTCGGCATTTATGCGATAAAAAAAGACAACCATAATAAATAAACGATTTTATTTGTAACAATTTTATTGAGTACAAGATCACATTAAGTTGCGATAGAAAAATCACTAAACAGTTTTTGAGTTAGCCACCAAACATTGTTACTGTTTTGGAAAATTTTCTGACTGTCTTTCTGTTGGACATTCCTTCGCTATCATCTGTGAAGCTTCTGTTGCCTATGATCTTTTGATATCACAGCAAGAGGTCGAGTCAAGAATTTTCGCGTTCTAGCCTAAATTTCTTTCTCTTTAACTGTTTCTCAATGTACATATGTATGTCAGACTACCTAAATGCACCACTGTGTATTACATAGGTATACTAAGAGGTATTATCGACTCCTTTGATCTCTACCTACAGAGACAGATAAAATAAAATAAAAAAAAACCAAGTAGCAAGAAACAGAGAGCGGAGAGTAAGGGAGTTGCGCTCGAACGTGTTGGAATGCGGTATGGCAACCAGAAAATAAAGAAGATAATCGATCGCATTACTAGAGGGTATATCAGCTCTACCAAATAATAACAACACTAGAATATGTGTGTGTATGAATGTATTTGAAATGTCTGAGAAATAGTGTGAAGAGATAACTGAAGAGAATTAACAGTACAGTAAACTGAAGTTAAATTGGCGGTAATAAATGAGTAGAAACCCCTACTAACTGATCAAATAATACTGACAACAAAACAATTGAATCACGCATAAAATAATAATTGATCAGAAATCAGTTAAGATGAGCTAAGGATGGAATATACATACTTCTTCTTCTTCTTATTTGGCACTGTAACCGCCCAAGCGATTTTGGCCGAGTTCAAAAAAGCACGCCAGTCGTTTCTCTTCTGTGCCAACTGACGCCAATTGGAAACGCCAAGTGAAGCCAAGTCCTTCTCCACCTGATCTTTCCATCGCAGTGGGGGCCTCCCTCTTCCTCTGCTACCACCAGCGAGTTCCGAGTTGAATACTTTCAGAGCTGGAGCGTCGGTGTCCATTCGAACGACATGGCCAAGCCAGCGGAGCCGCTGTATTTTAATTCGCTGCACTATGTCCATATCGTTGTAAAGCTCATACAGCTCATCGTTCCATCGTCTGCGGTACTCGCCGTCACCAACGCGTAAAGGCCCCTAAATCTTTCGCAAAATCTTTCTCTCAAACACTCCAAGAGCCGCCTCATCGGATGTTGTCATTGTCCAAAAGTAGCACTTGTTGGCAAGAGTGATTCTGCGTTAGATTTCCATGCTGACATTTTTATCGGTGTTAATGCTGGTTCCCCAAGTAAACGAAATTCTCTGCTTTCTCGAAATTTTAACTGTCAACAGTGACGTGGGTGCCAAGGCGCGAATGTGCAGACTGTTTGTTTGATGACAGGAGATACTTCGTCTTGTCCTCATTTACCACCAGACCCTATCGGTTTGCTTCCTTATCCAACTTGGAAAAGACAGAACAGACTTCGCAGTTCTTGTTACCGATGATGTCAAAGTCATCGGCGTACGCCAGCAGTTGCACGCTCTTGTAAAAAAATGTTCCTCAGCGGTTCAGTTCTGCAGCTCTTATTACCATCTCCAATATCAGATTAAAGAAGTCGCCCTGTCTGAAACCCCGCTTAGTGGCGAACGGCTCGGAGAGGTCTTTCCCAATTCTGACGGAGCTGGTGGTATTGCTCAACGTCATTTTACACAGCCGTATGAGTTTTGAGGGGATGCCAAATTCAGACATACCGGCGTATAGGCAACTCCTTTTAGTGCTGTCAAAAGCGGCTTTAAAGTCGACAAATAGGTGGTGAGTGTCGATCCTTTTCTCGCGGGTCTTTTCCAAGATTTGGCGTATTGTGAATACCTGGTCTATGGTGGATTTTCCAGGTCTAAAGCCACACTGATAAGGCCCAATCAGTTCATTGACGGTGGGCTTCAGTCTTCCACACAATAGGCTCGATAAGACCTTATAACATATGCTTAGAAGGCTGATCCCGCGGTAGTTGGCGCGAATGGTCGGGTCACCTTTCTTGTGGATTGGGCAGAGCACACTTAAATTCCAGTCGTCGGGCATGCGTTCATCTGACCATATTCTGCACAAGAGTTGATGCATGCACCTTATCAACTCCTCGCCGCCGTACTTGAATAGCTCAGCTGGCAGGCTGTCAGCTCCAGCGGCTTTGTTGTTTTTCAGCCGCGTTATTGCTATACGTACCTCGTCATAGTCAGGCGGTGGAACGTCGACTCCGTCATCATCGACTGCGGGCTCGGGTTCTTCTTCTCCACAACTTTCCGTGCTGCTACCATTTAGTAGGGCGGAAAAGTGTTCCCTCCATAATTTAAGTACGCTCTTAAAATCGGTTCATAGGTCGCCATTATTGTCCTTACAGGAGTACGCCCTGGTCTTGAAACCTTCCATAAGTCGCCTAACTCTCTGGTAAAATTTTCGGGCATTCTTCCTGTCGGCCAGCATTTCAAGCTCTCTCTTCTTATTGCGGCAAATACGTCTCGCTTCCCTCTTCAAATCCCAATAGCGGTCCCACATAGCGCGTTGCGGCCGATCGCAGCGTGGCCCTATAGGCGGCGTCTTTTTTCTCTGCGGCTTCTTGACATTCCTCATCGTACCAGTTGTTCTTTCGGGCTCGCTGAAATCCAACTACTTCT
>NW_016178730.1:0-256 GCF_001687245.7 Rhagoletis zephyria | reverse complement strand
GTTTGTTGAAGAGTGCTCTCTGAGAGCAGGTGTGAGAGTCGAGTAGCGAAAGCGCTGGCTGTCTGTTGTGATTGCAGCTTTTCGACGTTAAGCTCGTTTTTCGATCCGGAGAGAGCCACGTAGCTTTATGGATCTTTTTATGCTTGAACCTAGTACTGCATACTATCAGCCTCAATCTATTGTCGGATTTTTCATCGTGGAGGCTGGATTTTCCAACGGTGGTTCCAAAGATCCCTTCCTTGCCCACCCTGGCATT
>NW_016178728.1:0-7675 GCF_001687245.7 Rhagoletis zephyria | reverse complement strand
TTAAAAATTTGAAATTTGGATGAAAATTTGTTGAATTTTCCAAAATTTTATATTTAGTCTAAAAATTTGTTGAATTTTCCAAAATTTTATATTTAGTCTAAAAATGTGATATATACGGGTTTGGTTTAAGCTTAGACTGTATTTTTATAGAGATATATGTAACAAAAAAGATAAAAAATTTGGCTCGAGAAATATTACGAATATTAAAAAAAAATCAACACGTGGTCATTTGTTTGAGTGACTGTACATACATATACGTTCACTATCTACAAAATCGACGTGCTTTAAGCGGTCGCCACTTCAATTTGTCCATCGATCTGCGAGTAGTTTTTTGTTTTTTTTTTTTTGCTTAATACTCTGCTCCAGCATTTGTTTTTATGGATTTGTGTGCGTGTTAGTTTCACTGGTCTGCTCTACTGTTTCCGCAAATTGTTATCAGACACCACACTAAGTGAGGGTCGTTTTGGCCACAAAATATCAAATAATAATCTGAGTAAGTGCTTAGCAAGCTTACTAATATATACATATATACAAACCTTCCCATGAACTATATTTATGTACTTATGTATGTATGTATGCCTCATTTTCATTGCTTCAGCGCACGATGAGCATGTGCTATAGTAGCTAGTCAGCCATGACGTATACGTGACATAATACCAATGTACTTCAACGGCGTTAAGTAATCAGAATTTTAGCCATGAAATTTTGTCGTTTGTATGCAAAAAATAAATATTTTCGTACTTAAATACATGCATATTTATGTATGTACATATGTATGTATGTACATAACCTTATCTATTTGCGACAAAAATTCATAAATGTGCTTTTTTCATGGGCAAACGTAATCTCTTGCTACTTTGATGGCTCTAATGATGGAGTACTTAGTTGTTCGGTGTTACTAAAAAAAATTGTAATCTGGGTCTGATCGTCTTTTTTTTTTGGTTCCGATAAAAAATGAATAGGAAGACCTTACCTTATTAACATTGCATGTAAATATAAATTCATTACATAGCCATCCATATACATACGATACTAACAAAATCAAAGGTTGGAAATATTACTTGGATCAAACCATAACCTTTTTTGCGGAGATCTACCAGGTCGATATCCCTGAGACTGAGTGATGAGACCGTGCCAAGAATCTTTACTGAAGCCTCCAAAACTCACACAATGTGAGGAAATGGAGGGAAAATCGAAGATAACACCGCACAGTGTCGCATGTGCGACCAAAAATACCAAAATGCAAAGTAACGAACCACGAAATCTGAGTAAAGGGTTTAATTGGCTAAGGTCAAACTAAGAAACTTTTAAAATTTTACGGAAAAATAATGAAAACTATGGGAGTATTAAGCGTTTTATTAATTCACACCAAATTAGGTTCTTTTTCACTAACTTTGAAATGGAATATAATGAAAATGGATAGCGCTCGTCAAAATTTTCTTTCACTCTTTAAAGTAAGTTATATTTCTGATTAGACCATGTCAAAAATAAGTGCCAAATCTCTGATACATATATTTTTCCATCACGTGGAATCAAAGTCAAATAAAAATTTACTTAAAATCGAAAAACAAAACATTAGTGGGGAATGAATATATTAAAAAAACACCAAAAATCGTTAACGATTTCCTTTCATATTTTGATTTGGCAAGTATGTAGCGCAATATATAGAAAAATTAGCTGCATGGACCTGCATTTTGGAAAGTTATTACACTTTTTCAGTAACGTCCAGAATTCACAAAAGAAAAATTTTCATAACGATTTTTTTATTATTATTTTATCACTTTTCCTCAAACATTCTTAAAGCCCTGTATGCAGCTCTCAAGAAAACGGTCAAGAAAAAATTGCCATTATTTCGCGTGTGTGTCCAAGGAATTTTGACATTTTTGATACCTCACAGCCTGTTGCCTCACTCTTTCCTCAAGAAATAATGGAACGGGCATATATTTCTGTTGCAAGCCTGGGTTACCTTGTGCTCTTTTTTCACAAAAAACTTTAGAAAACCGTGGTAGAAAGCGTAGTAAATTTCTTAAGAACTGCGTACTGCCTTAAGGAAATTTGACTCAAGAAAATTTCTTAGCCATTTCTTGTACGTCATTTTATATGGAGTTTTTGCTTTTCTTGAGAGCTGCATACAGGCCTTAAATGTGGCGGGCGTGTCTGAAGTCCGATCTCTACTAAATTTTATATTTTGTGTTTGACGTAAAATAAACCTACACATCAAATTTCATTAAAATCGCAGCTCCTTTCATCTACGGCCTACGCTAGAGGGCGTGGAAGTTGATCAATTTTTTATCATATATCAGATTTCTTCTGTCTACAGTAAGTGAAAGGCCTATAACGAATTACAGAGAAATCGGACCAAGCGACTCGGGATTGCGACACTGTGCACCGTGGGAAAATAGCAAAGCCGCGTTTTTAATTTTTCTCTATGACGTCAGGTTTTTTAAAAGGACTTTGAAATTTTAAAAATAAATTTACTTAAAAAAATTAAAAAAAAAAAAATCTGTGCAATGTAAACAGTACCTGTGCACATCAAATTAAAAACAAAATTTTATAGAAAGGCGATTAAATTTTTTGGTGCATTAGGACGATTTTAGGTATTGAAAATGTCCTTTTAAAATTGTATCTATCCTTGAATATCCTTGAAATAATTATTTTTGAAGAAATTATATGTCAAGGACTAATATACCTATTCGTCCTTACGAACCAAACAATTTATTTCATTTGGTACTTATATTGTTATTCTGCATTGCACTGAATTTTTTTAATATTTTTTGGAATTAATCATATCTTTGAAACTACAAAGTCCTTTTTAAAATAGCCCCGACGGCAGAGAGTAAAACTTAAAAATGCAGTTTTACTATATTTTGCCCACTGTTTTGTGAGTTATTTAATTTTTTTTTTTGTCGCACGGTCTAATATGTTCAGTGGTCTATAAAATAATAGTAGTGCGATATTTTGATCAGTTTTGGCTATCTGTCTTTTATTATTTAATGTTTATTATTTTTTATAAAAGTTCTGCTAGTTATACAACAAACACCAAATAAATTGAGATGGAAATCTTTACAAAAATTATAAATATTTTGTAAATTTTAATCAAAATTTCAAACTTTTTAGTCAGGATATTTAGAAAAAATGTTGATATGCACTTTTGTGGCCTTTTTAATTGTAGTCTAAAGTAATGCAAGTTTCAAGCTGCTGAAAAATCCCGGATTTTTTTTGCTGGCAGTGAACTCCCTATAAAAAAAAAAAAATCGAAAAAATTGGGGAGAAATTTTGTTTTTCTGATAGTGGAAATCGGAAAACAAAAATTAACCAAAATTCCATCAGATTTAATGATTGGGCCCACATATTTTACGTGTTTTTGTGATCCAATCTTCACCAAATTTTATATTTAGGGTTTTCTAATAAAAGGTAGCGTACAGACTAAATTTCATCGAAATAAAAAAAAAAACAAATTAAATTTATGTTTCCGTCCACAAGAGTTTATTTTTCCTTAGTAAAATTAGAGTATATGTCAATTATTTTCACCTGCCTCCAAATAGTCGATACACCGTGCGACCCCAACGCAGAATTGTAGCTGCAATGCCAGAAGAACGACCTACGCTTTTCAGATGTCTCAATGATTTAGTTCAAGGAGGCCAATTGAATTAATTGTATTCTAGGTTCTTTTCGAAAACTGCTCAGTCTGAAATAAATTAATTTTGTTTCAAAACACCAATTTCTGAAAAAAATTTTAGCGAATAGAAAAAGTGTGAAAATAGATTTTAGATTGTTTATTATATACTTTGCATGGAATTATTTACCTATTCCAATTTAGAGCAATAATCTCAGCCAAACGCAAAAGTGGAAAATTATTTCGAAAATGAAATAAAAAGACTTATTGGCAGCAATGGTGGAATAAAATGAAAGAATTAAAAAGAAAAAAGGAAATAAAAATAATCTAAATAAATCCGAAACAACAGCCAGCCGACGGCACGCGGAGAGAACTGCAAGCGCTAACAAAAACGAAGTCAAAAGGGGGGCCCAAGCACATGCCAAGACACGAGACACATGTGGCACCTGCGCAGGTGAGCGAGCGAGCGGTTGAGGCGCAACTGAAGAGCAACGCGCAGCAGACAGCCAAACAAGTTGGCTGGCAGCTGTGACAAGCGAACAGACAGCAAATAGGAAATCCATACCAAAAGCTGTTTGCTGGACAGGTGGTGGTGGTGGTGGTAAAGCTGCGTCACAGCGCAAAAAAACAAAAACAAAAACTAAAAACAACTAGCTGACTGGCAAAACAAAAACTAGAAGTGACGAGTACTAGCAAAATAATGACAGCTTTAATAATAATACGTATGTACTTACGCGCAACAACAAAAGCAAGAAGAAGTAACAAAGTACACGCGAATGCGCTGGCACTCGAAACTGAAAGCCAAGTTAACCAGGCAGCCATCCAGCCAGCCAGCCAGCCAACCAACCCAAGCAAGTTCCCCATCTACAGCTACCAGTCTGTCACTTAGACAGCCCTCTGCGTTCACTTGTTCGCGCGCGCCTCCTACCGCCGCCCTCCGCTTACACGTTTCGCTCGTCCCGCCATACGGTCGCTCAATTATTTGTTCGCCAGCCATTGCGGCAACCTTGAGCGCAAGTTTCAAGGTACACATACGTCAATGTTTTTGCGGCGCAGATTGAAAATGGCAGAAAATTGTAATAAAATAAAATATGTGTACATAAAATGAAATGGAAAGAAAAAAATCGTAGAATACCGAAAAAAAAGCAAAACACGTCAACAGAGCGGAAACAGTTAATGAGGCAATGGTTACAGCTTTGAGGTAGCTGAAGAAGCTACGCAATGCTAAGCTCTTACTGGAGGCTGGTGGGTAAATGGAGTGGCAAAATCCTTATAATTCTTATGCATTCTAAGAAAATTTGTTTTTAATTTTTCTGCCAAACTCTAAAAGTTTAGTTGCCTAGTCGCTTGTAAAAACTGCACACAGCTGCGCCATTAATTTCCCAGTCTCGCCTTTCTGTAGAACTCTTTTTTTTTTATTTATTAGATCGAACTTTTGGCTTTCTTTTCGCATTATTTGTATGCTTTAACACCATACACGAGATTGAAGTGATGCTCCTCCATTTTTCTTCAACTTCTGATCACTTACAATTCCGAGAGAATGCTCCGCTTTAGCTACAATCAGGCAACAAGAGTTGCTAGAGCCACGCCCTCTAACAAAATGCTTGCTCTCTACGTTTTATTCATTACACAGTGCAACAGCATTTTTGGGGGCGAAATGATTCCTTCTCAGGACCCAAACCCATAGCATGAAGAAGTTGCAGTATATTGTATATAAGACGCAAACGTCAAGCTGTGAAGCTGTGTNAAAAAAAGTTTCCGTACGTCATGCGGACTGCGCCCCTCGTGTCGGTTGGGCGGGAATGGAGGGTAAAAAGCCGTTGGGATTAATTAATTAATTATATGAAGAAAACACACAAAATTTTGTAAGTGAAAAATGAATTTCCTTCAGAAAAAATAATAACACACTGATTTTTCATTCAAAAATTGGAAGGGTCAAACATCATTTTTGGTGTATAGTTTATTCACCAGTTTCGCTTAGAAACCTACAATTCGAATATGCCACACACTTTTTCCGAAATTAAATTACTCGGCCTCAATGTATATAGTAAAATTTATAGAAAAATAACTTTGTAGAACGTGTTAACCCATTAGCTCCCGCACGAAAGTGTCGTTTTGACCATTTTCTTAGACAGTCTGAATAAAATGGCATTTGGGAGGTCGATAGAGGGTTAAAATGTTCTAGAAAATTATTCGCCAGAAAATTTCTCAGGCAACACTCGTAGAGAGAACGTAAAAGTCCACAGAAAATAAAATTCTTAAATAGTATAACTCAAAATTCAAATTCTCATCAAATTCTTAAATAGTATAACTCAAGCTCTTTTCGAGGGTGATGGTTTGGGGCTTGGGGTCATAGTATTGAACTTTTCCAGTATCTTCCAAGGCAAAGTAATAGGTGTTAAGGGAAGCTGCAGCAAATTAAATATTGAATGTTAAGGAATGACAGTAAATGAATGTTAAAGCATAAACAGACGGCAGCGTTGATCCGGATCAACTCGGGAATTAACTGCAGTTGATCCAGATAAAGTCTGAGTTAATCCGGATCAACGCTGGTGTCTGTTTAAGCTTTTAAGCTCTAGTTAAGAAAAGCTCAAAAGCTCAGCTTGTTTGTAGGGATATATCTACAGTTAGCGTCAAAAATATGAATACCTTGACAATTTGACGATTTTCTTTATTTATATTTTCCTTACCAAACTTTTAATATTTTTTATAAAAAAACCAGCAGAAATTTTTTTTTATTTCATATAGAACTTTGCAAAATTCAAGCAATATCAAAAAGTTTTACATTTCTCAATTCGATTTCATAGAAAACCTTTTAGTATGCAGTAACGCATGAACAAATATTATTTTTATATCGCAGAAAATGCGCAACACCCTCGTCAAAAAAAATTCTAAAAAATCAACGATAATTTTTATAGCTTGACCTTGTTATACCAAAATTTAATGGGTTACAAAACTGAATTTTTTCTAAGAAATGGAATTAAAAATTTGAAAATTTTAATAGCATTTATTTGGTATTTCTCGAATTTCCCGAGAATTGGTATGCAGTTTTATAGCTTATTAAATTCTGGTATAATAAAGTGCAAGTTTTAGGTTGCTGTTATGTATGCACTCTTTTCCATATAAAAAATTGCTTCGTATGGAAGAAAATGCGTGATACCGTCAGCAAACAAAATTATCAAAAATCAACGCAATTTTTTAGCAACTTAAAACCTGCACTTTATAATACTAGAATTTAATAAGCTATAAAACTGCATGCCAAAAAGTATTGTAGAAATTAAAATTAAAATGCTTAGAATTGGAAGGAAAGTTTGTGGAATTTTTATAATTTTTGTACAAAGTTTGAAATTTAGATTTATATGGTATTTGTTAGATAAAGAGCTATACTTACTAAAAATAATGAACCTTAAAAAAATCCAAAGAAAAGTAGTCAAAACTGGTAGAAATGTTGATGTGCTATCTTTTGTCGCGGGATGTAGGTAACTACCTCCCTAATACACCCACGGAACGAGTGAAAGCAAATTCTTGCTTAGTTAAATATTTCCACCCAAAATGCGTGGCGGGCTCACTCACTTAATTTTGCCACCGAAAGATTTTCAAGGTCTCACGCGCAGTCAGCGTGGCACGAGGCTGTTAACCTCCTAAATGTATACTTGTATGCATACATACACTTTTTTGACAACATCTCGGCTTCGAGTAGCAGCAACACAACACTTTATTTGAGTGCTTTTATAAGCTTTTGTTAGTATTTTTCTACTTCTTCCTTACATTTTTGTTCATTTGTTATTTATTAATGGTGACACCATTGGGTTGAGTGGAGTTGCTCGTGCGTTTGACAGGATATTAAAATTTGACCTTGACGTGGTGTGCTACATACACACTTGCGTATGTAAATATGTATGTACATTAGACTGTATCAGCAAAAAAGCTCGCCTGCACCACTGAGTCTAAATTATTTTTGCAAGGCAATTTCGAAAAAAGGTAATTTTTTGATACGTATGCCTTTGGCATTTACAGTCGGATCTTAACCCTTTCACATATCACATATCGATGTTCTTG
>NW_016178727.1:0-7675 GCF_001687245.7 Rhagoletis zephyria | reverse complement strand
GGATATCTTTATGCAAATGTATAACATTTGACGCAAATTTCAAATAAAACAAGGCATGTACATTCAAAGTGTACGCATACTTACATATATACATACATAAGTAAGTACATATGTATGTATATCACTAGTTTGAGAAATGTAAATTATGGAAAATGTTGAACTAAGTAAATTGATTGATGTTGCACTTTCCTAGATTTTTTTTTTATTTTTTCTTATGAAATCCATGGAAATTTTAAATTTGCGGCTTGCTTTGTGCTATCAGCAAGTTAATTGTTAAGTTGAGTTTTTCATTTGGGTTAAAATAATTGGTGAAAAAACTATATAAAATAAAGTGAGTTTGGCCGTCGTCGTGAAGAGTCGTCGTCATCTCCATCCTCTGGCTCTGCAAAGCCGAGACCAAGAAAGCGGACGACGACATCGATAGGCTCAGTCCATAGTGTTTTCGGTGTCAGGGTCGTCGGGTTACAGATGCATGTGAAGACGTGTTGGATTGGATGTAGTGTGAACCTTTACCGCATACTGAGGCTGTTATTTTCCTGTGGCAACACCCAGAAGGCAGTTGTGCTGCAAAAAAATGCAAAATAAAATAGCGAAATATTTATGCAGGAAAAGGCACTTGAAATAGCAAAAAAGGCAAAGGAAGGCACTAAAAGGGCAAAAACTGAACAATAACACTAGTTTATAGGAAAAATATTTAACGGACGCCACTATAAAATTCCTTTATAAAATTGCTCGCTGATTCCGAAAATCGAATTAATTTTTTTATCTATGGATAAGTTTTTGAGATATTCTCAGGTGTACATGGCGTATGAGCAACATTCTTTCCTGCTCATTTTTCATACAAAAAATCTTTGCGCATTTTCATATGACAATTTATTATTTACTTCTTTATTTATCCATCGAGCGAGTGGTGCCCAATTAAATATGGAGCGTTCGAAACTTTTATATTATCACAGGAATAAGGGCTTTTTAGTCGCTATAATCACTTTTTTAAAGAGTAAAATAGGCAAAAAAAGGCAAATATCTTGAAAAAGGGCAAAAAAGGCAACATCAAATGTGTATATATGGAATCGGGGAAAGCTAAATCGTGGACATTCCTAATCGAATATAGTCTATCTCTTTAGCAGAAAAAAAACAATTTCCATAAAATCCGTTCCCTGGCTATAACCGACACTCTCATTTGTATGCAATTGTCGCATACATATATTCGCTAGTACGTGCATGTAATAATAAATTGAGTTTGCAATATTGTGTTTGCATGAAATTTCTTATTTTTCGCCTTACCGGATTTTCGATATCAAAACATACTTAAGTGGAAACGTGTGCACGAAATGTATGTCCAAACACCTCATCAAAGGGATAGCGTAGCCTATAGCAAAGAAGTACAGAATATAGAGAGGCTCACAGCTGAGCAGTAAGTAGCTATCCAACCGAATACTAAAAGTAGGCCATCCACACGCGGCTCAGAGTTGAAATTAGGCAAAGACATAGCAAAAGCATGTGTGTTTTTTTATTTTCACTATTTTTTTTTCTTAAGAAATGCAAAGGCGTTTATTGGTGACGTTGCAGAGTTTATTGAAAGCACTTCTGCTTTTTTTCGTCGATTACTTGGGTATTTAGAATATTATAGAATTTTATTTTTTTTTACCAAATTTGATATCGAAAGCCTTTATTTTTCATTATATTAGCCTGGATGTTTAAATTTTAGCTAACAGCATGTTCTGGATTACTAAACCGTGTGACAGTAATTTCTGTACATCAAAATTTGACAACCATAATAAAAAATCGACCACAGGGTGGTGTCCTTCCCCATTACTGTTCAACTTTTATATTTCTAAGCTCCCTCAACCACCAGATTCTCGATTGTCTCTTACGCTGACGATTGCTCGATAATAGCGTATGAGAATGGAATTGATGACTTGTGCTCGAAAGTAAAAGGTCTGCGAACTTCCTCGCTTCTTCACTCAAAGGAACATTACCCCTTTTCCCTTAAAAATTCCCAGCTACCCTTTTCACCACCTGGCAGAAGGAGATCAAACTGCAACTGGGTATTCACGTCAATAGCAAACCAATTCCGACGTTGAATAGCGCGAAACTTTCAACAGTCTGCTCTCCTTATCTGTGCATACAAACCGCAATTTGCAACATAGTACAAAGCCACAACAAGGTCCTAAAGTTGATAGACGGCAGCACCAGGCGAAAAGGCAAAGAAATATTGCTGGCAACATACAAGGCAATTGGCCAGCCAATTCTAAATTACGCAGCACCAGTGTGGTCGCCGGGGGAGCACAAACAATGCTATGCAAGTGGTTCTTAGTATGAAGCCTCAGACGCAGACACCCGAACAGACACTTGCTTGCAGAGGAGCCCTCGCCAATGTACGTAAGAAGGTATCTATAAGAACTGACGGACGAGGTCCAGAAGTTCATAAAGCAACCTCTGGACCCGATAGCATATCGATAGGCCTTGAAGGGCATTCACAAGGAGTCGGTCTAAATTTACGTCGACACCAGACATATGAATGCCGTTCTGGGCATACAACCACCTGATGTGGACAAGACATAGCATCGTCTGCCTCGTCTGCGGTTTTGGGAAAAATGCCCAACTTTTATTTCCGAAGAGACTGGAGTCGACTGAACTTGTTCCGCCGCAGAGCCATGAGAAAAAATATCCTTACTTCTGGTATTTCATACTCCCAATAAGAAAACCGTATGCTTGTAGAATGCTCAGTATGCATTCTGATTAGACTGCATATTTGATTATCAAACTTTATTGCCTAAATTGAAAAATTTCCATCACTCGCCTGCAAAATATTTTCAAGGCAACAAATGCATTTTGTAAACAAGCTAAGTGTTGGCAAAGACAAAATAAAACAAAAATTTAGGCAAATCAAGTTTGACGATAAGGTTCTGAACATACATATGTACATATTCCTAAAAACAAGTTAAACAGGATTAAAGTGGCTGTTGAAAAAGCAGAAAACTAAATCCACATTTATTTTCAAAACTGTTTGAGTGTTGGCAAATATTTACGTTTTCGTATAAGGTTGCTGTTTTGTGCGGCTCTTAAGTACTGTGTTGTACAATTTGCAAAACGTCAAGATGTTCATTTATTTATTGCATTTTGTAATTTTCTGAAGCGCACAAACTGCATTACATAACAAACACTTATGTGCTTACATATATGCATATCTGTATGTATATTAGGATGGTCCAAAAATGCATGCGGGAGAAAAAGTAAAGTCGAAGGATTGCTCTATACAGAAAAAAATGTACCCCTATTTTTATTTTGAAATAAAAAAATATTTAGAAGTCGCTCAAAGCACTCAAAGTTGTTCATGTATCACGTTTTTAGATGGTGTTCCAATTTAAAAGTAGATTTTTTGGTTTCATAAAAAATAGGTCCACCTTAATGTACTTGTTTACATGCATATATATATGTATATGAACACACGCGCTCGCACCTTTGACTGCTGCAACTGTACCGCACAAACACCTGATCATCGTGTTTGTGTATGTATGTGTGTGTGTGTGTGTGTGTGTGAACCTCTCCTTCGGTTGCTGCATCCAAAATTACTTTTTCGAAGTTTGTTAGTAACCTAAGATTTCCCTTCGTCATAAGTATATGTGTGTAGGCGTACATATGTATGTATGTGTGCCAGAAACCTCAAAACCAAAGCACTTGATGTGGTTTTAAGCTTAACCATATGTATAGGCGACAAGGATTCGTTTAATGCGACTTTGCTTGCTGCACTTCACTGCACTTGTCGAACGAGGAGGCTTGCTTGCACTTACAACATTGCCACATGCTTGCTGCATACTTGAATATTGTCGTATGTGGCTTTTTTGCAAAGGCAAGCATACCTACACATTAGCACACTTCCATACATACATATGTTGCCACAAAACTGGTTGCTGCAGCTCCTAGTTGCTGTTTCTGTTACCACTGCTGCTGTTGCTGTTGCTGCTGCTGCTGCTTGCTATGCATCAATTAAATTTCTACAGCTCAATGTTGAATCCGATTTTAATTAAAATCTTCTGCAAACAACGTCATTGAACGCGCTGTTGCATCTTCAGGTGGTGCCATGTAGCCGGTGTTTGACTTGCTTTTGGTGGCCTAGCAGCCTTTTAAGCTAAGCTCTTCAACAGCAGAAGTAGCAGCGGTAGGAAAGTAAAGTGCAGCATGCCTTGATGTATGATGGCATTGGCCAGGCACTTGCTGCCACGTATGTATGCACATAAGGGTGGTCCTTATATGAGTATGCCACAAAAATTAAAAAAAAAACACTACTATGACAACAAAGTAGTTAACATTTGATGCTATTTTTTCATAATATAGAAAGTTTTTACACTAAATATGTTGTTAGTGGACTTGAAACTGCTTTAAAATGTTGGTACGTTACCCACCAAAACCTAAATTCTAAAAACAAATTACATAGCGCACTTTGCAAGTGGACTACTCATATGTAAGTAGCAAATTTTTACATCAGATTTCCCAAACCTCAAGCCCTACTTCGATGCTACTCTAGTCGAAGATATCACATGTAAATTTTGTTGGTCCCGATTGGAGACGGTTAAGGCGAGTCGCACAGTGGTCAAAGTTCAGATAACCCCGTGAAGACGTCTTAACCGACTTCAATCGGAAGCATAATTTATGTGTGATAACCTCGACTTTAGTACAAAACAAAAAAAAACATATTTTTAATTTTTTGACTCCACAGTGGCAACGGCCACCCTAATGTACATAACTATGTATAAGTGTAGGCATACGCTTGCCTATCCATATATTTATGTGTAAGTGTACGGCTCTAGTTCCGGTACACGCGTATACCTTCTTTACCTTCCAAAGGAGAAGGAGATCCGCTCTTAAAATTATCGCAATCGACTTTAACGCAACGCTGCAACAAATATAACTGCCATTTGCTGCTATATCACATTTATTTTTTTGCTATAATTGTGCACAGTGTAGCGCAAATATTTTCGTGGTTTCCAATGTCGAGTTTGGGTTTGCATTTCTGCAGATTGCAAACGCGACCGTCAACTACGCCTGCAGCCTAACTTGGAGCGGGCGTAGTGAGGTCGTGCCTCTGTGCTTTTTTGGCTTGTCCTGGCCACAGCGTCATCTCACTCAGTCGATTGGTGGCAACAAGTAGTGTGTTATAGTACATACATAAATGCCACTCCTGCATACACATGTACATACTTGCCTCGTTAGCGGGCTACTTGCTGCCTGTAGCATAATTTAGTGCTCCTGCAGTTGTTGTTGTTGGCGTTGTTTTTTTTTTTGTTCCTTGTTTTAACTTTAGTCTGCAATTCATTATGCACTTCTTATTTATTCATTCGTAACAACACTCAGTCAATTTTAATTTCATATTTATTATTTTATTTCCTGTGCACTTTTTAATTGTTGTTTAACTGTGGTATGTATTTCCTTATTACGCTTTTACGCATTTTTAATGTCTGCTGGAAATGTAATTTATTGCTTCCAACTGCGATATTTTACTTGTTTATAAATTTACTAGCCTTTGCGCAAAGCTCCGCGACTGCGAAAAATTCGGTTCAACGTTATAATTTCAAGTGGAGAAAAAAGGAAATAAATTATGTAACAGAAAAAAAAAAACAAATTTTATTTAAAGAAAATTAAAAAAAAAATGGGATTTGACTTTAAACAAGTGGCAACCGTCTTAAAATTTGTTTTAAAATAAAGCTTTCTTAAACCTCTTTCTTTGGCAACCCACATTGTAATACTTAATTTAATTTGTTAATAAATTTAATTTAAAATTTTAAATAGGTTGCAATTCTCTTCAAATATTTTCGTACTAAAGCTTTTTTTAAAACGCACTCATTTGGCATCCATATTTAATTTCACTTAACTTGTGAATAGTCAAAAATATATTCAAATATAGTTACAGCTTTCTTAAATCCTCTCTCGCTTGATACCCATAACATTATTTTTTATCTAACTTGTTATTTAAAATTATTTAAAATTTTTTTCAGGTGGAAACCTGCTTAAAAAATATTTTTGAAACAAAGCTCTCGTAAACCTCTATCGCCTAATACCCATATCAAAACATTTCATTAAGGGTGATAATTATTATTTTTTTTTTAACATTTGGCAGCGAATTTCGAAAATAATTTCGAGATAAGCTTTCTTAAATCTTTCTTATTTGATACCCAGTGCAACTCGCACAAAATCTATTTTTTATTAAGGTATAATTTCTTGAGCGATCGTACCTAAAGCTCGGGGTTTTCAGACGTTCATTTGTAAGTTCTAAGGAATAAAATGAGAGGTATTAAACAAATGTGCCTGCTACCAAATGCAAGCAAAAGGGCTGCTCACAACTGTAATTTATAAAAATTGTGAGCCCTTGAGCGGTAGTTATTTTACATTTATAGGTATAAAACTTATTTCTTTACTTCTTCAGAAGGGGAATCCTTGGTTAAAGGACAGTGTGCTACTTAGCTAAAAAATCTTCTTGAGAAGACGTGTGATCGGTGCGTAATTTTTTACATAAATAATTTCGTGTTTTCGTTGAGCACAACCAATCTAAGGCAAAAATATTCATAAGCCCTGTTGTAATATTTTGTGTTTGTGTATTTGGATTTGTGTAAAAAATGCTCATTTCTAAAAACTATTTTAATTGTCAGTACTGGATAATCCTTACTGATATAAATTAGAATGGTTTGTTTGTTACTCTTTCACGCTTTAACTACTTAAACGATCTTAATAAAATTTCGTACACTGGTTTCATTTAACTCAACCTAAAAGATAGGATAGATTTTATCTCGATTAGAAAAAGTGGCGTGGCACTTCCCATACAAACGGTGTTTTTCATACTGCATATCTCTGGAATTAAGTATTTGTGTTAGAATACTGGAACTTGGGTTCTTGGAAAACGGCCCATGGCACTTGCCATACAGACTGAATTTTTTATCCTACCACCTGTTAAAAAATTAACTTCAATTCAAAGTATCTTATAATCTAAATGAATTATTACAAAATGGATGTCGAACGTGTCGATATATCCTAGAAATGGTTACTCTTAGGAACAAAAGTGTCATAACGGTTTTTAGAGATAATTGCATGCTCGACACTTTTGTCTTACCTTTTTTTTAATGATACACCTTACGGTTTAGCTGAAAAATGGTAAAAAGCAATTTATGTGACCTTTGACCCCGAATAATTTTTTTTACAGTTCGCTGGTGAGTGGCGCTCTGTTCACGCCGGTGAGTGGCGCTCTATCCACGCCGGTGAGTGGCGCTCAGATGACGCCGGAGAGTAGCGCTCTGGCCGCGCCGAAGAGTAGCGCTTTGATCGCGTCGGTGTGTAGCGCTCTTGTTGGCGCAGTTGACGTTGATCTGCTGACGGCAGGCGAACGGGTGTCGCCCGTACGCGGCTTCACGGTGGGTTGTGGTGAGCGGTGATCCAAGCCGACTTTGATGCTCACTACTTCTGAGTGGTGATGTCTCGGCCAATTTTGTAACTAATCACGAGCATTCCCTCAATTCAGTAGTAGCTCTGCAACCCTCACTCGCATTTCAGGCTTTCTAACGGGTGATTTTTTTGAGGTTAGGATTTTCATGCATTAGTATTTGACAGATCACGTGGGATTTCAGACATGGTGTCAAAGAGAAAGATGCTCAGTATGCTTTGACATTTCATCATGAATAGACTT
>NW_016178726.1:5671-7676 GCF_001687245.7 Rhagoletis zephyria | reverse complement strand
AGTTGTTGGCCTTGGTACAGCATAAAAAATCGCCGAAAATTTTTAAAATAGCTCAGTAACCACGCCCACATCTCATATAACGGTAATTTAGAGAAATACATAATCTTCGATAAATCAGTAAATATTGAAGCTAATTTATTCAAANTATATCGGTAACCGTTCTACCAATTTGTACCAAACTCGGTATTTTTATTGTGCTTGCTACATAAAAGCAAAACGTTGAAAATTATTGAAATCGGACTAAAATTACGGCCGCTTTTTATATAACGGTAAATTTCAGAAATGCTTGAAACTTCAATAATTCGAAATTTAAGGACGCTAATTTACTCAAAATTGATACACCCCGGCTTACCAACTAGCGGTAGCTTTCGGAAAGGTGAAAAAACATCTATTTAATACTTGCGCCGGGTATTTAATGTTCGGCTCCGCCCGAACTTAGACTTTCTTACTTGTTTAATACAACCTTTAATAAGTAAAACATGGGTTAGAAACAATGTGGTTCTTCACGCTTGCCTGGTTATCAGGTTATCTAGATTAAAATAATTTTTTTGTAGTGCATTTTGTTGTTGGTTAAAAATAATTTTTCTGTAGTTTATTTTATTGTTGTACAACAACAAAATGCACTACAAAAAACCAGATATTTTGGGCGGGACGAAATTTGCCGGGTCTGCACACACAATAATTGAAAAAAGTGGATGCAGATTCTTAAAGCCAATCAAATTTTAGTAGATTTTTAGTAAAAGCTCGACTCAAGCGCTATGGTGCATCATCCGGCGACTCTTTTTTGCAATAGTATTGCCCCTACCGTTACCAATACATATCTCGAATTTGAGCCAAATCGGATCATAATTACGATTTTCCGATTCCCGAGGCACTTGGCGGGCAAATTTTTTCGCAGAAATATTTCCCTCTACCCTCTTTCCCTTTTATTTACGATATCAACACATATTTCGAATATAACCCAAATCGGATCATAAATAATCTTTTTAGTAATAACTTGACTTCAGCGCCACCTGGCGGCTCTAACTGTGAATCTAAACTATTCAGAGAATCACTCAAACGCACAATAAATTTCGTTAAAATCGGTTCACTAACAATCACACGTCCAGAAGTAATATGTATACGTACAAAGATAGGTAAAAGTTTCAGTACGTTTGGAAAGCGTAAAATTCAGTTTGTATAGGAGGTTCCACGCCCCTTTCACTTAGCGGTATCAAATATACTTTACGACCTATTATCATACCTACAAAATATGCACACAAAATTTCCTTTGGGTAATTTTCTTAAAATTTAGCGTAGATTTCGTTTTTGCTATACGAATTTCGCATTTTTTCTCACACGACCATTTTGACCCACCCTAATGTACATTACTTTTGGAGATCTATTTTGCTTGAAAGCTTTTCAGATTTTAGATTTAATATATTTATATAGGTACACATATTGCCAAAATAATAGAAGCATGACTTTTTGACCAGTTTTGAAAATTTTTCTTTTGCTTATTTCATGTTCTTTATTTTTTTTTCGTATAAAACACCATGTAAATCAAACTTGTAATCAAACTTTGGACGAAACTTAGAAAAAACTAACAAAATTTCATAAAAATTTCAAACTTTTCATTAAGAACTTTTAGAAAAAATATAAGTGTGTAGCTTTATAGCTCATTAAATTTAAGCATAATAAAGCGAAAGTTTGAAGTTGCAAAAAAAAAAGAGTTGATCTTTATAATCTTTTAATTTTTTTCTATTATTTTGGCCATAGGTGTACATTAGACAGCATCACCCAAAAAAGTTGCGATTTTTCCGCTGGGATTACAAAATGTATTATATTTTAAGACGTCCACCAAAATATTTTGGAAAACATTAAGACTGTTTAGGCGCGTCTGCTAACACCAGGCGCCTAAATACATGCTATGTACTGCTGCATGTGCAAAAATTTCCTTTATGCAATTTAGGAAATTTTTGCACATGCACTTCTCAACTGCCAAGTAATTGAACTTTCTTAAGTT
>NW_016178726.1:0-196 GCF_001687245.7 Rhagoletis zephyria | reverse complement strand
ATATTTGAAGAAAGAGTGTAGAAATGATCCATAACTTGCAAAACATTTTTCGTTTCCACAAAAATAAAGCGAACACTATTAAATTGATGAAACAGTCCATGTCCAAAAACCCCGGAGGAACACTGAAAGAATTCTGTGTTTTAATATATATTTTGAACGAATTCGGAATGTCTAAGGTGGAAAAGAAGCCAACCTT
>NW_016178725.1:0-7677 GCF_001687245.7 Rhagoletis zephyria | reverse complement strand
CAACCATTTCCGCTGACAAAGCTTCAAAGGGCAGAAAAGGTGCCTTTTTTGGCTTACAAGAGTGTGACAATATTCCCACTCTTTACCTTTAATATAGAATCGAACGCGAAAATAGAAAGGGGCAATCAAAAGGCAGCATTTTTTTGGTAGAAACGAAATCACCAATAGCTTTCAACAAATACTCGTATAAGAATTAAGAACTGCTAGCAAAGAGCTCATTGAAGTGGAGCTGGAGCTTGATCTCAATTCTTATGTGTGTATGGTAGATAAGCAATTCAAGGCTTTTGAAGTTAAGGCAGTTCACTTATACGCCTCATGTGCTGAACTACATTACGACGGACATAATAACAACTCAACTCAATTGCAGCAGCTGCACATTAATGCACACGTTCATTGGCATAAAAATATGAATATATACGTTAATATCTATGCATATGCATGTGTGCTTATGTGTTGCCTATGCAAGAATTTAAGCATATCTGCATGTGTCTGCATTAAATCATTTGCTCACACATACCTNATTTAAGCATATCTGCATGTGTCTGCATTAAATCATTTGCTCACACATACATATACACACATATGTATTTACATAATAGGGATGTTGCGAATATGAAATTTACACATCTATGGATGCGAATTCAGATGCGGATGTTTAGAAGCCAATGCATCTTTTACTATTAAAAATCGCTCGAAATATTCGAAGAACTATGCCGTTGCGTGACACAGTCTTGGAACACTTTGAGATGCGGTTGATTCAGTCGGTCCTGAAATTTGCTGCAGTTTTTTGAGCAATTGTGTAATGCTAATTTTCACAATTAACACAAAAATATAATAAATGTGATTGTTATCGAGCTGTAGATGGCGCCCGGGTAACACGATCTAACGTCGCTTCTCCACAGGCGCAAAATATTGGATATAAATTGTAATTTTACGGTTTATCACTTGCACAACATTCGCACATTCGCATTTGCAAAAACTCCTTATTGATTATTGCGAATACAGATGCGAATGCGAATATTCGCCACAACCCTGGTTTGTACATGCATATTTGTGTAAGTTTTTGATGCTTTTGAAACTTGGATACGTCACGTAAATCAATGCTTTCTTGCTTGTAGCCCTACCAGCACATACACATATATACATATGTATACTTCCTACATCTGTTGCGGCATCTCTACATACTAGTCTACAGTCAAACTTCTACAACTCGAATTTTCTATGGCTCAAACTAAATTGAGTGGCAATACCATTTAGAAAATGCAATATGGGCATTCCCATGGTGGCGCACGTGACAGTCGTACGATTTCAATGTGATACAAAAAAGGAATACCATTTGTTTTCTTTAACTTTTTTGGGCCATTGTATAGCACATAATTAGCTCTATATTTAACCGAAAATTAAATCAATCCAACTGCTTGGTCCTGAAATATAAGCATTTAAAGAGAGTGTCGTTACGTGACAAAAAATGGAAGTTGATTTTTTCTTTTCTTACAAAATCGCAAAATTCTGCGAATTGTGGATGGCTATTTTCATGAAACTTATTTCAATATGATTTGGAGCAATTCTAGTTGTTTTTAGAGTTTTTTGAATTAATGCAATTGTTTCAATTCTCTTTTACAACCCCAAGTGTGAAACGTGACGTGACGTGACGTGGCGTGACGTGACATAAATTTCCATCGTTATATTTTTGTTAATATTGCTTTTAAATGAATTTTTAACGCAAATAAAACATGTATTTTATGTAGAATATACTTTATATTTTGACTCTAGCGCCAATTCAGGGTCATTTTATTGGAAATCTATGATTTATTATGTTTCAACCACATACGCCAAAATCGAACCAAATCGGACCATAAATACGGTTTTTCGAAATATCTCGACCTTGGCACCACCTAGGAAGACCATTTTATGCAAACATGATTCTACTTACATAGCCAGTATATATTTAAAAAAGCAGACAAATCGGCCCGTAAATACGTTAGATATAAAACTTTTATTTTTTTGTCGTGGTGGACCTTCCGCTAGAAACACCCATATGCAACAAGAATTTCCCCATAACCCGAATAGAAAATGTAAGCACGTACCATGATTCAGTAATACAAGGTTAGATAATTATTGACAGCTGCGGTTTGACACTCCCTTACAAAAGGTTGCATTTACGAAGGACAGAGAAAGGGCAAGAATGCAATCCCTTGTTTCGAAAATGGTAGTAGAAAAGTACGCAAAGTAGGCAATTAGTAGTGAAATTCCTTTCGTAAATTCTAATGTATTTGCAGGAAATCTGGCATTTTAAACGAAATGTTGAACGTAATATTGATATATCTACGTGAATTACGTAATTCATATGCTATTTAGCCGTATAAAAACTGCAAAATGACTCAAAATTAAAATAAGACTACTATGAGACTGATGTAAACATCGAATGCTTATGTGTTTATCAGTTAAATATGCTTCATATGCATATACAAATAAACATATTGCACAAAAGCTTATACTTTTATTTCACACCAAAGCTACACTGTTTCCATGTAAATTTGCAAAGAAGCGACACGGTGCCACTGCTAAGGGAGCGGTGCGAGAGAGACAACTGTCAGTTTATCGAACCTTGTATTATTGAATCATGAGCACGTACCATCTGTAAGATTATTTATCTTGCACCAAAAAATGTCCTGATATATCAATAAAAATGATTCAAACCACAATAATTAATCGAAATTAAACAAGTAACGGAGTCTAACAGTAGAACCCCACACCAAGATTTTAAACCGTTGCACGATTTTAACTCTCACTTCTTCCCTTATAGCTGAAAGAAGTGCTGGAAAAAGTGCCTGAAAACCCATTTGTGGAATTCTGTCCTTAATTCGGGCAAAGCCGACGCATGAAATTTACAGTTTTTGAGCATTTCGGCAAACTGCCGTTATACAGGTATGTATCTATAGTTACTATTGGTCGATTTAAAAAATTTTCAACGATTAGTGGGACTCACAGCAACGAGCGTAAATATCAAATAGGAACATTTTAACGAATTACTTAGCGAAATATTGCGGTTTAAAATATTGTTATATGGCGCCCATTTCCCTAAACTCTATCAACATTGAATATTCTACTAAACGGCTACTAAATTTTGAATAATTAAGCTTCAACTGGCTTTTTAAAATACCGTTACTTTCAGTTCGATTTCGCTCATTTTTAATTTTGGTTCAATGGCAACCTAGGCACCAAGTTTATTTGAGATGCATACATTTTTACTAGAGGCGTCGTGTGCACAGACGGAGAATTAACTAATTTCTGAATATTTTAGTTCGATGAAATTTGTATAGCATTTAATTTACTTGATTTGGTGATGGTGATTCGAGAAATGGAAGTGTTACTGTGTGTATATATATGTATATGTATGCACCTATGTATCCTTTTGCCCAACTTACATGCCTTACTGACTTCCTTAAAAAGTGCAAAAAGAGGAAGAACCCGTGGAATTGAATGTAAGAGATAGACGGGTTGCGGTTGTTGTTATTGTTATATGTATGTAACAGCTCTCATGCACTGATAGCTCTACTGTGCTACAGTGTGGCAGGCTCACGGCCGCAACCATTTGCCAAAGTAGTTATGTGGCCTTTTAAGTCATTCTAATGTGAAAGTGGCGCAAAATTGCACCTGAGCAGAGCTGAGCACAAACGTTGCACGTAGTACGTAAGTTACTGCACAAATTGTACAAGTACAAGTGTGTGTGTGGGCTTGTCTGCGTATGTGCATGCACGTTAGTAGGCACTTCAACTTTATACGGCATTTGGCGGCCTTGCTCTGCCGCCTTCAAAGCCAACTATGTATGACCTGCTTGTACGAAACCTGCTCTTCTTCTTTAATGTTTGTTGTGCCTTACTTTCGTTTGAGAATACATATCTAATATGTGTATGTTTTGTAGATCTGTATGTACATACATATGTACGTACTTATGCATTTATAAAACAACCATCAAAGTACAGTGGGTCACAGAAGTATTTTGTATTGATTTTTTTTCGATATTCAAAATGTTTTTCATGGTTAATTTTTTTTCGTTAGTTTTGTTTTTAATATAGCTTATTCTACAACAACGAATATGTAAATGAAATTTCAAATTGAAAATTTTACAGAAATTTGCTGAAATTCCCACAATTTTTAGAATTTTGATTTACATGATTTTTGTTGTAGCTAAATTTTTATATAAAAATACGGGATAAATGTTTCAATGAAAAATATTTTGAATATCGTAAAAATAATCGTTGCAAAATACTTCTGTGAGTCACTGTATGTATGTATATATATGTATGTACATAACAACACGACGCACAACAATTTGTTATAATGCTTCGAATAACTTTTTTCTCCTTGCAAATTATGTCGTTCTTTCATTTTCCTGCAATTGTCAACTCAAGTTCAGTGGAAATTTGGCTACGCGAACTTACTGAATAGTGATTGAAATATCTAAACAATATGTATTATAAAATTTTGCATTCAAGCGCTCGAAGTTGTGTCATAAAACTAGGTCAGTTCTTATTTCCAAACCAAAACTTGGTTCGCGGCTTATGGTGCCCAGTAAACTTAAAAAAAAAAAATATATATGCAGTGCTTCTTATAAGTATGTGGTACAGGGCTGATAGAGTTTTTTAGCAAAATATTTAACGATACTCTTCGCGCGTGCCTCAGCCACATGCAACAAACTTCGGGACAGGAACAAAATCCTCAATTCGCTAGCCGGCAGCACCTGGTGAGCCGATAAAGAAACCCTACTGGCAACCTACATACAAGGCAATCGACCGGTCAGTGGCATACAATGCAGCGCCAGTGTGGACGGCGGGGACAAGCGACACGCAGTGGAGAAATCTGCAAACACGCCAGAACGCAGCTCTACGTAAGGCTACAGGTTGTCATCTCATGTCGTCCGAGCATCACCTCCACGAAGAAAACCAGATGCTGGCGGTGAAAGAGCATAACACCTCGCCGTCGAAGCAATACCTTGTGGGATGCCACCGACGGAGACCAACCAAGCCCTGCTTTGAAAGATACGATACGTGAGACGACACCTGCCCGACAGGAAACCAGAAATTGAGCCCTACGTAAACCATCCGTTCTACATATCGAGGTACAGAGCGGCCAACATAGCGATGCGGTCAGAACAAGCCTCAGCACGCGCAATGAAAACATCGTCCTAGGCGGTCGATCGCCGTCCATAAACTTAGAGAAAACGGAGCTGCCGACAGAGACCAGATGCGCCCTAGAACACAGAAGTGGCAAATACCTGCCCGGCATCTGGACGAGGTCCCCAGAACACCCAGCACCTCTTCACATGCACCTCCAACCCTACCACCCTGACACCAGAAGCGCTCTGGACGCCGCCCGCTATCTCGGCCTCAGGCTTACAGAGTCGGAGGATGAGGACGAGGAATCTCCTGGGGTGTTGAGCACTGCTTCTACAACATCGCTGGGTTTCAGTTAAAAACAGACAAATGAGCAATGTCTCTTAAGCCACTCGGCTCCCTGCAATATGTATGTATGCATTTATTTGTATGTCCAACCAAATATTATCTTGGTCAAAAGTATCTCTTCATACTTCTTTCAACTACAAACAACAAATTAGGTTACCACTGGCAAATTATGAATATGAGATTATTAGCAACCTCGGACCAAATGATAAAATCTACAACAAATGAGATGAATTGTTACTATTTGCTATAGGAGAGGGAATATAGCAAAATCTCTGAAACTTTACGCTGCGAGAAACGTTACAGACAGAAGCCAACAAAAACACAAATAAGTAAGTACATATGTACACACATTTGCTGGATAATTTTGTTCTAAGTCGATGACTAAGTATGTGCATTAGTGTGTTAAACTCATTTCGCAGGCGATGCACGACAGACTTTTACCAAAACGTCAAAGGAGCAATGCGCAGAAATGAGAAAATGAGCTGAAAATGAAATAAAATAAATAAAAGTTGTAGTTTGTGGACGAAACCAAATGAAGTGTAGCCGGTCATGCTGACGAAAGGATATCTACTTACATACAAACACTCAGTTGTATGAGAGCGTATGCAGCATCGTGTCTGCTGTGGTCAACTAGATTGCATCCAAAGCACGTGCGATATCTCAATAATAAATTACCACAAGCGGCAACTGTCAAAATTATTGACAATTTATGAATTTTCCTGGCAACATTTCCTTTTCTAGAAAAGAGAGAAATTGTTGCGATAAGACGTTAAAGTCGAATGGCGAAAGAATATTAAAAGGATTGCTATTGTGGACTGAGAAGAATGTGTTGAGCGTAAAAGGGAGACAAGCGATAGCATAAAGCATGCTAGAGATGAAATATAGATATGCACATACATACATACATAACTATTTAAAGTGTGCGAAATAAATAATCACAGTTAAATGCTTATCTCTTAAAAAACTCGACGCACAGCAAAAAGTAAAATGTATGCGTTTTTTAGTGAACATCATTTTATATTAAAAAAAAAAAACACTTCAGCTTCATATTCGCCACTATTTTTCATAAAACTCGCCTATCCTCTTCCAACTAAGTATATACATATTCACATATTTACCGGAAATATCAATTGTTATTAATGGTGTGCGGTATGTCGCTGCTGCCTAGCTATTGTCTATAACTGAATTTCTAGCCCAAACAACTTTTTCTCCCACCATTCTGTGACATCCTTTTTCATTTACTATATTTGCTCATTGTTCTTCCGCTTTCATCTATACTGACTGACTGAATTGATGGCGAAAATACCTTGTGACAGCGGACAAATATAGAAGCAAGTGAAACGCTAGTTGTAAGATGTTTGATGTGCCTTTCACGCCTTATCAAGAAGAGCTCAAGCGACCATCATAAACGCCCCGCACACACATATAAATAATAATGGATTGACGCTTACAAAATAAGTTTGTGTTTGGCCGAGCTTCTCCTCTGATTTTGTGGTGTGCGCATCGATGTTGTCACCCAAAGCGGAGGGTCCTACAGTTATACGCCGACTCGGAGGTTTGTCATTGTCTAGCGAGGGGCGACCACTTTACAAAAAAAAAACAACATTCTCTTTTCCTTTGTTTCTGATGTTAGTTGTCAACTGGTCTCGAACCCAGGCCCTGCGCGCGGTTAGAGCGTTCTTCCAACCAGTACACCACATTCATTAATACATATTCATTTTCTTCTCAACGTTGACGCAAACTCTTTAGCTGACCTTTACAACTCCTAAACCAATGCAGCGCTTGCTTCCAAATTCTTCCCTAACGGAGCTTTCCACGTACCTCGCACGTACTCTCGCATCCAACTTACACATATACAGTCTTGAGAAAAATAATAAGGACACGACATTTTGACCAGTTTTCACTATTTTCCTTTTGTTTGATTGATGTTTATTATTTAAAACCACACATGTATGTAAGTCCAAATTTCAAACTTTGTAGATAAATTAAAAAAATAAAATAAAAATAAAAATAAAATTACAACAAACATTATTAAGAATTTTTAGAAAAATTCAGAGTAAGTAGTCTTATAGCTCATTAAATTCTAGCTTAATAAAGTGCAAGTGGCTAAGAATTTGTTTTTTATACTCGAGCCCGCTTGTGCACAAGGGTATAACTTTGCTAGCATAACGGTTGTTTGTAACAGCCAAAACGAATCGAGGTAGATATAGAC
>NW_016178724.1:0-7677 GCF_001687245.7 Rhagoletis zephyria | reverse complement strand
GGTCTCACAGATCGTTTTTATCGTTTGAAGCTTTTAAAGAATGTATATATCCAAGTGTGCTGGGAATGCCCTCGAATCCGACGGGTTTATCAATTTCACCCAAGACGACTGGGCTTGTAAAAGCTTGAGCTTTTGTGATGACGGTGATGTGCATCGCCTTGCCCGCGGGCAAAGATCTTTTAAACTTTCTATGAAGCTCTCTCTGCCCATCGCTGCTCTATATGATACTCGAAAGTTCGGTTCATATGAGCTTTTAGTTACGAGGTGCACAAGTTTAGCTTTCGATTGGCATTGATCGAGTAAATACTGTTTGTGTAGCATTTTTACTGTTTTTTTTTTGGTCTTGGATCTCCGGGTTTTGCACTTTGTACCATTTCAAATGTTGGAAAGAAGTGATGACGTGTGTGGAAACCTTGATATAATCCTAAATAGGCGTCAACGATTTTCTAGACTTCCGGCAGATTGCGTTTTTCGAAAGTGAGAACATCGAGGATTAAGTAGACGATCAGTTCGGAGAGAGAGTCAAGGCTAACGCATTGCCAGTTAGTTTATACTCGCCTTTCCCAATTCCGCCCATCGATATGATAGATGTTCCGTTTTCCTGCGGTGACACCTAAAGGAAGCGTTATTCTTTGAAATAGCCATCGAGATTTCGGAAGTTACATTTGCCTAATTCTAGGAGGTTATGTCAAGCCTCTTGGGATGGATAGATAAGCCGTTGAGTTTGCCTCTCAATTCTTTGCCAATCGAGCCTTTTGACTACCCAATTGCTATGCCCTCCCTTGTGAGTATGCTTTGGTTAGTGTTATGGATTGTGGAGAAGTGAGGTCGTGCCGTGTTTTGCTAAATGGTCCTCCTGGCAATTGTCAACCTGGCCCACATGGTTGTGAACTCAAAAAGGTATTATAGGCTATAAAAAAATTTTCGGTACTGAAGCAATTATTAAACAGTTTCAAAGTTAATCAGTGCAGTTGGCCTGTTTGAGCGACGAAATGCAGTTTGTCTTCTAAGATGTGCAGAATTCTCAATACCGTTTCTCTATTTATGAGAACTCGTCAGGAAGTTGCATATTCCCGCCATTCAGTGAGCCCCTAATGCAGGTCTTCATTTCTGCTTTTGCACCGATGATATTTTCATACGAACGTTGTTGTACATTCAGTTTCAAATCCTACCAGCTTAATTTTTACTCTAAAGCAAAGGAAAGATAAATATCAACAACAAATTTCTGGTAAAATTTCTTTAAAAACTTCAACAAAGCAGCTGTTGAATTACACGCTGCGGCTGTTGCTCCAAGCAAAGAATATTCGATTTAAAATCAACCCTTTTCTCAAAGTTAACGCACATTTTCACGTATGCACTTTTAAAGACAATACAAATGACAGCTTAAAATGGGGGAAAAAAAGAAAAAAATCTTCAAACGACACCGAGGGACTCATTGAAAAGAGAAGAAATACCAACATATATAGTATATGTATATAAAATATTATTTATGCAGATGCACACACGCTGGGGGCAGCAAAATGTCAACAATGGAAATATATAAAAAATTATATATATACAGTTAGTGTCAGAAATATGCATACTCTAAAATTTTGACAATTTTATTAGTTCTTATTTTCCATACCAAATTTTGTTTATCTCTACATGTAATAAAATTGTAACAGGCCGATGTCTGTACATTAGACTGCATCACCCCCCATACAAAAAAAAATCGGTACTATTTTTCCATTGGAATTATAAAATCTATTATATTTTAAGACGTCCACCAAAATATTTCGAAAAAATATTAAGATTTAAGTGAGCTGGACCAATTTCAAAATACCTCCAAAAATGGAGTTTTTTATGAATAAAAATAGTTTCTTAAACATTTTTTTTTAAATCCCCTCAAATGACAAAACGGTTTAAGCTTAAAAAATTTGCATAAAAATATTGAAAAAAAATTAAAAAAAAATTTGAACGGAATCGTAATGATGAGATTTTTGATGCTGTTTTTTAACTTTTTCAAAGATTGGTATAAGAAAAACTTGAACAACTGAGCCTAAACTGGTCTGATTTAGACTTAAGAGGTGTCGGTGGAAAGGTATTTTCTCACCCTTTTGATTTATTTGCTAATAAACTCATTCAAAGGATGAAAGAAAGGTAGGATGAGCGAACATCATTCAAAGTTGAATTAAGATGTGTTGGTATTTGAAAAAAAAAAAAATTGGGACACGAATGATTTTTTTTTGGACAGAAATTAAAACAGTGTGAAAATACCGTTCAACTCAGAGCCCATAAGTTTAAATCAGTATAGTTTTGGCCCAGTTATTCAAGTTTTTCGTAAATCAATCTTTGAAAAAAGTAAAAACACAGCACCAAAAATCTCATTTTTACGATTCCGTTGAAAAGATTTTTAAATATTTTTATGCAGATTTTTTAAGCTTAATCTGTTTTGTCATCTGAGGGGCCTTTTTTCAAAAAGTTCTTTACGAAACTTTTGGAGGTATTTTCAAATCGGTCCAGCTCACGTAAATCTTAATATTTTTCCCAAATATTTTGGTGAACGTCTTAAAATGTAATAAATTTTGTTATCCCGGCGGAAAAACCGCAACTTTTTTTGGTGATGCAGTCTACTGTACATTATAGATGTTAAAGAAAAATTAAAATATTTTTAGAATTTTGGTCGTCTGTATGTTTGTAAACGCATCACTAGAAAATTAATGCATGGAATCGAATGAAGTTGCAATATGGCTATCAAAAGAAAGAGAGTGGAGAGGCTTACAGTCGAAAATTATTTTGTGAAAGGTTGCCACCTGTTTGAAAATTTTAATTTGATTTAATTGATAGCATGAATTAAATATTGCAATATCGGTATCAAACTACAAAGCTTTAGGAAAGTTTACTGCCAACATATTTTTTGAGGGTTGCCACCTGTTTAAAAAATAGATTACACCTTCTAAGAAAAAGCACGATATGTGAAATCGAGTGGTAAGAGTACAAATTAAATTTCTAGGATAAAATGCCTTCGAAAATATATTAAAATAAATTATTTTTCACATACCAAAAATTTTCACTTCATAAAGTTCTTCAAATCTATTTTTTTTTATGAATGAGGCCATACGAGTTTTGGGAGGGAGCAGCAAGACAAAAATACCTTTAACGCCCAGCGAAGGATGCCGCATATTTGCTATTTTTTTTTTATAAAAGTATAGTTCAATCAATAGCAAATACCACAAGCATCTAGCTTTTAATTTTATAGACAACTCTGGAAAATGGAAAAATACCAAAAAATTTCCAGCGAAATTTTTAATTTTTTAATGCCATTTCTTAGAAAAATGTTTGAGTACACTGAGGGAAAAAATATTAAAATCAACCAGAATCGTAATCGAACTTACTACAAACGTCAACGAAAGTACTGTATATTGGCAAATATTCAATTCAATTACGCGCATATTAAAGTGACCGCGTTCGTTATGAATAAGCATCCGTGAAGTGAATAATCAAGACGTTCTAAATTTTGGTATGAAAATATTATTTTTAAATACGGACATTTTTAAACGATAATAAAATATAAAGTATTAATTTTTGCTGTGCAATATTTCCTTACGCAGTTTTGTAGGCCGCTTAATTTTAGTATAATAAAGTACGAGTTGCAATCTGCTAATTTATTGTCGCCGACGTTAATTTTTAGCGACTTGAAACCTGAACTTTATTATATTAAATTTTAATGGGCTACCCAAAATTTTTCTGAAAAATCGATTTGAGAAATTATAAATTTGGATGAAAATTTCTTGCATTTTTCCGCGTTATGTATGAATTTAAAAGAATTGATTCCTATAAACAAGAAAAATTTAGTATGAAAAATATAAATAAATAAAATCGTCAAAACTTCAGAGTATACATACTTTTGACCCTGGCTGTATATCAAATGCAACAAAGATTGCGCAAATGTAGCGTATGCGTGTATGCATGTCCTTGCTTCCGCTGAATTTGCGGCATTTCCCCCCAAATGAACTGGGCTACTGTGTCGACACTGCAGTCATTTCATTTGTTAGCGTTCTAGTTGTTGCGCAGCTATACGCACTTTATGCAGCAAGTGCTTGCAAAACAATGAATTGTGAGCAGAAAAATATATATTGTACTACATATGTATGTGTATATGTATAGGAAATATTTATACCAATACATATATGTATGTAAATATAAGCGAGTGCGAAGGGTTGCATGCCACATGCAGTGCTGCAACTGATTTACTTTTCAGTAAAAGTCAGTAAACACTAGAAAAAATTTATAAAAAGGTATATTTATCTAAAACATTTGTCTGTACATAGTGACTTAAATATGAAATATTAAAAAAAATGCAGCTCTAAGATTTTTGCACCCTAACAAAATGTGGACAAAAGTGCTTATAATTTTTAAGTCGCAAAAATTTATGGAGCGTGCTGCAACTGCTGCAAGTCTTTAGGGTGTACTCGGTATATCCCTTTGGCCATGCGCATTTCCCTACTGCTCGGCACTTACAAACATACGTGCTTTGCCGCCTGTGTATATGCAATGAAAGTGCGCGCACAAATGTTGATTGTATCTGTTTTAAAGTGTGGGTAACCTGAAGCGCTGCTCAAAGCCACTTGGCATGTTGCTGCCAATCAGTTGCGTTGCAGTCTACGTAATTTCTTAAAAAAGTACTCATACATTTGTTTTAATTTCACTTGAAAAATACGCACATCTGCATTAATTAGAAAATGCGTTTCAGGCGTTGATGATTTGGTGGTAATAGAAAGGAGCATGACTGCCTTAAAAAATTTATTTCGATATTACCATTGCATGTACGCATAATGAGAGACACTCGCATGCGTTTTTTAATAATTAAAATATGGCAATTGTATAGACTTGGATGCAGGAGTTTTCAGTATTCATTCCGAGATGCATATTCTATGCCAGAGGCTAATAAGAGCCGCTTGTAGATTTCCTAAATTTGCAAGAAGTCACAAAAAATTAATATACAAAATTCATTATATCATACATGGGCTCCCACAAGTAGTCATCGCTCCTTCAACTACTCGGTTAGGTCGTTGGGAAGCGCTCATACGCTACCCGGTCATTCCTCCCCTCCGTCGGAACGAGTGCACAAATTAGGCTAATGGTGGTGAATTTAGTTTTTCTGCGGCTGTGTGTAACTTCGCTCACTAATGCTGGAGGATCCGAAGTTAGATAAGTTTGGGTTAGGTTAGATCAGGAAGGCGTATATAAAGTCGTCAGACTTTCACTAGTATTCATATTTGTCTGCTGGATACCCTCTGCCAAGCTGATGAAAAAGCGATATCTAAAATGTTTGAGATATACTGACTGGAGAGCTGTATATTGATACAGAGAATGGTAAATCGTTTCCTCAACTTCTTCACACCAATAATCTTAAGAGAGATAACTTATTGGCTCTATAGCGCAATGCACAGTAATGGCGACTGTGAAAATTCCTACTACAAATTTGTTTAAAATTAAAAGTTACTCATCTCTTTTTTTGGTTAAACCACGACTATGAAGAGCTGGAGGCGCCACAGGCCGTGTTTAGTATTCTCATTGACTATTTATCTCCATCAACGCAGCGCCTGTGTGGTCGCCGGGTACTAGTAGGACACATGTTGCTACAACATCATTTACACGGCGGGATAGTAGAGTGTCATTGACGTGGGCACCTGCTTGCGGCGGAGCCTTCGCCAAGGCACGTCAGAAGGCATCTATATAAACTGAAGGATGAAGTACAGGAGTTAATAAAGCAACCTCTGGATCCGACGTCGTACCGACAGCTTATTAATGGCATTGACGGGGAGTCAGTATTGACCTATTCTGACTCTCGACCTGTGAATGCCGTTTTGGGAACACAACCATCTGACGTGGACGAGACAGAGCTTCGTCTGCCTCTGGAGACTCGAACCACAATATCCCAACTTCGCTCTGGCTACTGCAGCAGGTTAAATTCGTACCTGAGCAAATTAGATGCAGATGCCCCGCATGCGGAGAGACATCCACGACTCGAGACATTTCTTTGCATGCCCCCTAAACCCCGCTCAGCTAACACCTCTCAATAGAAGATACAGGCTTCCTGGGTGTCCCGCTAGTTCAGCTTGACAACAACGAGTTTAAAGCAAATAGGAATTTGAATGGATCCTATAGGACTTTGCAGTGGGTAAATTAGGCAGTTAAACATTTGCCACGGCACCTAGACGACTTGCGATATCTTAAATTTTATGTATTTTCCAGATACCACTTAATTATTTCGTTCATATTATTCCATGTTATTTCATATATATACGTATTTCACTTCAATATCTTCAATTTTGATTGTCTTTAAATCCCATTGATATTAACTAAAATTCTCTTAAGGACTCCACACTTTATTCCAATTAAATTGTGTATAATCATATTTGGGTAAAATGCTAAGGAAAACGGTTTAAGCGGAAGGAATTTCTAAGCATCCGCCAGCGCTAAGCACTCAACGACATGCCAGCCAACGTTGCCGCGTCAATCAAGCCAACGCCAAGAGTACTGCATGAACGAACGTTGAAGAAGAACAATAGCAGCGAATTGTCAGCAGCATGAGCAGGAGAAAGCGGTGAATGCAGGACGACGATTTCACTGCTTGCCAGCCATAACGGGAAATGAGAGTTCCGTTCCGGCGGCAGCAGCGGCGCAACGGCAACGCCAACGGAAAGTGGCAGTACGCCGCTGGCAAATTGAAATGATGGCAACACTCATTGCTGTGCATTGCATTTGACGTACTGACGTGTTGACAGGCGAAGCTATTTTTTGCGGTTGTTGCAGTTGATATTGTTGCTGCTGTTGTTGTTGTGCACTACTTCGCGCCTTCAATTGAGCTTATGCACTTGAACACTGGCGAGGAGTGGGTGTACGAGTATGACTTTTGTGTTGCACTTCCTTTCACTGGAATGCAATTACTGCCTGCTGGTCGTTCGTTTCGTATGTTTGTCTATGAATTGGTAAGGTCTACCAAGAATGTGTTACAGATTGTACTAAATTCACCATGTGAACTCTTACTGATGCAATGTGGCAATGAATCGTTGCAATTGGCTTGTGCAGAGTGGGGATTCGAAACAGTTTGAAATTCTTCGTAACCCATGTTATTATCTAGAAAAGTTTGTCTTCACTCTTCAACTTAACTGATTAAGGTTTCATGACCGTCGTATTATCATAATGTAATAAACCGCTTATATGTATTAATTTTCCCTATCTCCGCAAGGCTTGTCGAGTTGGTTTTCCGAGCGTATGCAGAAGTTTTGTGCTTAGTGCTCGGCAGTGGCAGCTAACCCGTGGTCACTTCTGATCTGAAAGCATATGTGCCAATTAGTGACCTCTAAGAGTAATTGGAAAAATGGATACCATAAGAAGACATCCCATCGCTGTCCGGAGTGTAGCGTTAGGATAAGTTTAGAGCTTCGTCCACTATATCCAACTAGTCCCCGGCGACCAAACAGGCCGGTCAATTGCCTTTTAAGTTGCCAAAAACATGTCTTCGTCTTTGTCCCGGGTGTTGTCGGCGAGCAACTTGAGGACCTTGTTGCGGCTCTGTTCTTTATTGACAATTGCGGGTTGTGTACGCGGAGAAGGAGAGCAGGCTTTCGTAGGAATTGGTGTGCCCTCGACGTGAATGGCTAGATGAAACCTGACCGGTTTGCCGCCCAG
>NW_016178722.1:0-7678 GCF_001687245.7 Rhagoletis zephyria | reverse complement strand
TTTGGCATAAATCTATTTTAATCACTTTTGTTTGACTCCCATATTTTCTCGATACTTTACGTAACTTATCAATTAATTGATTATTAGATTTTCCAACAGGTGGCAACTCTCTTAAAAACTCTAGAAATAAATGGTTTTGAAACCCTTTTCGTCCGACATCAGCAACGCTGTAATATTTATTGATCTTGTTATTTAACTGATTTCAAATTTTTAGAAAGGTGGCAACCCCCTTCAGAGAATATCCTATATCTTAACTCAGGCCATAGCCCTTCTGTGTGTCAAATTTTATTCAAACACGTTCAGCCGTTTTTGTGTTAAAGAGCAACAAATACACTCACTCAAAAATTGACAGCTCATAACTAACAATTTTTTCGAAATTGCGTTATATACAACAGAAGATAGCAAATTTTGTTGACAATTTTTTTATGTACATAGATAACCAAGCTTCGGAAAAATTGTCAATTATGAACTGTCAACGCTTGAGTGCCGATTTATAATATTAGTAAAATTTATTTTATTTAAAATAAAAAAATAAATAAATTCATAAATAAATACATAAATAAATCGATAAATTTATAAATAAATAACCATTACAATTACCCCGAATACGAGTTACTTGCGTAAATAACGACTGTTTCCAAAAAAAATTTATTGAAACAATTTTGACTCGAATCCCCTATCTGAGGGTATAAATTGAAATAATCGCTGATAAGGATGCCAATAGTTGTGCCTCCTTCGAGCATAGCATATTATGAGGAAGCCAGCAATTATTAATGATACAAGGGAAGGCATATATACAAGCGAGATCCTGTAAAAGTGATGATGGCGCAAATATTTATAAAATGACCAAAAGCATTCAAAGTTACAAACTACATGCAAGCATGGATAAAGTATGAAAAAAAGGAAGTAGCAAACGCGAAAATGGCAATGGTCTATTTTTTTTTTTTTTTTTGCTTAATATTCAGACGTCGATGATTCAAAAATTTAAGCAAAGCTGGAACCGACAAAACCCGTCACTATAACAGTTATACATATAAAACACTACATCGATGGCAGCTAAGAAGCTACCCGCCGGCCATGCAATTGGCGACACGCCTGAGGGTGACGAATTTAAAATTCAGCACAGCAAATGCGGTGCTTCTTCCTTTGAATGCCATACAGCGGCATGCTGTGCCTTGCTGTTGAGCGCTCTAGTAACGGATAGGAATGACGGCATGCATGTATGTATGTATGTAGTAAGCTCTTTCAGCTATACTCAGCATTCACTCTTACCACTCTCCCTTAGCATTGCGCCGGCAGTTGCTTGTCACTCCTTTGCCAATTCACTTCTATCTGCTGTCCACAATTATTGGACAGCCGAAAACCGCTTTCAATGTTTGAAAAGAGAAATTTTAAAATTCAAAGCAAAATACGAGTGCGCCGAAAATGTTTTAAATTATGCATCTGCATAACGCATAATGTGTTCAAACAAGAGCTCACTGCTCGTCAGCTGCAGGATGTGAAAGTGGCGGTAGCGTAAAACTAAAGTGACGAAACTCCTATGAACGATGTTACATATACGCACTGTTCTACCACTGCTTTCTAGTTTCAGTGCTGCTACAATTCAAGTAGGTCGCCTTGTCTGTTCTTAAAGTAATTCACTGTGCTGTTCAAACCCTCCGCAAGTCGCCGATCTTCGCTAAATGCTAAGCTAAGTGGAAGCTTTTCAAGCCTAATTAAAAAATGTATCCCAGGTATTTTTATAGTAGCCCTGAAAAGGTCTGCCAGCTTAAGAAATAGTATTGCGATGACTCCATCTCTGAGTAGCTAGCACAATGAGAATATGGTATGGTTTAGTTTATAGCCTCACCAACGGACAGTGAACCGGTCCCATCCCGCTTAGGGTTAACTGTAAGGTGCCTGAAATTTTTAGATGGGCACTATATTGTCAATATAGAGGGGTAAGCTTGGCCTTCTGACCCGCGACTAAACTTATTGCCACCGAAGCTACTGTCTCCTACACAGACCTTATCATGATCGCATATTACGCCGAATTCAGAGCTGTAGTGGGATTCTAGAAATCATCATGGTTAATTGCTAAAAATCTCTAAATGAATAAAGCTTGTTCCTAAAAATATACAATGCCTCCAAGGAAACACAACATATCCACAGTGCTTACTATTTTATATAGTAGAGCCCCTTCAGCTTCCGCATTGCATATTTTATGGCTAATTCGCTATTCAGTTATAGAATTTTAGCGATAAAAATTAAGCGTAGGGATTTCTAAAACCCGAATTAAGATCTGCGTTTGATGTAAATGTCTCATTTCCCGTTAGGGATTGAAAGAAACGAAGAAGAAGAAGACCGTTTAATTTTTTAAATGATCCGTGCTATCTTCTAGACGTAGCTTGACCACCCAGTTTGACAAAGTGAACTCCAGTGCCAGTTACTGTCGAAATTCGACCGTTTTTCTAGTTTTTAAAAGCCTTGGAGATTTTTTCATGTCGTTTAACTAATAAGGTACTAAATTACTTACCAGCAAATCTCCTGCTTTGGAATTAAGACGTGACTACCAGTTTTTATAACTTTGAAAGACTTTCGCAGGACTTGGGATTGATTCGATACATTCCAGTTTGTCGATAAATTTCAATAATTTCATATATATCGATAGCTCGATTTATTGCAAAAAACTAAAATCCGATAACTCAATAAAACCACATAACTTGATAACTATCCATAACTGTAAGTTAGGAGGACTCGATGAATTTCGTTAACTCAGAAATTTACATATCTCCATATAAATCGATATGTCTACAACTCGATAAACTTTGGATATATCTATAGATTTCAATAACCCGATTAATGTCGACAAATTTCGGTAGCTCGTTAGAATTGGTAGGTCAATAGAATTCGATAAACCGATAAACAGTGAAAACTCGATATACTTATATAACCCTAGAAATTTCGATAACTCGATATATTCTCAAAATGCTTAAAACTTCGATTCGATAAATCGGCAAATTTCGGTAAATCAATAATTTCAATAATGAGTTGAAAAAACTTGCTAGATTACGATAACTCGATAAATTTAGTTAGATCCACAACTAATGATAATTCAATAAAATCGATAACTTGATAAATGCCATTAACTCCACAACAATTTCGACAATTACGATTCTTTGTCTTTATAAACTTCGACAACTCAATAAACATGGATTTACTGAATGAAACAACTGTGTACAAATATCCGGATAAAGACGAAAATGGCAGAAACTGAATAAAAAACAAAAATTGGAAAAGTCATTTTAACTTAATATATAGCCGCTTGTACACTTAAATTTGAATGTTAATTCCACTCAGATTTTGTCTTGACGCACTTATTCCCTTTGTATGGCATTTAAAGTATGAATATTTTTGTATCATCAACATCAGCAATATTTCTTTCATATCCGTTTTTCGTAAACTTCTTCAAGAAGTATCGTTGTATGACATGCTATGTACTTCTAACACAGATATACATAAACACATACAGCTGTATAAGTAACTACGAACTCGAATATATGTATATATTTTATGTTTAATACGATGTTTACATGCGGCGATTTTACAGGCAACTTTTAGTTGAAAGCAACAATCCTAGCTAGCCAACTTTTTATTTAACTAACCGCCTCTAGAATTGCCAGGAAAATCGCCTCATGTGAACATCATTTAAGCCCAACAAGCGCAACCACTATTCGTGCGTAGAGGCGTATACGTAACATTTTTGATAAAGTGTAACTAGTTTTGATGCAAATTAATGTAGATGGAGGCGAGCTTACTACGAAAGCAATACACTACTGACTATTATAAATATTATTATGCATACCGACAACAAAATGCCAGCAATAATAACAATAATAGCAACGGGAATAACAAGCGACTTGCAGGAACTAGCTACTATAAAAATGCCAAAATACATGGATACATAACTATATGTAGGTATGTACATACATACATACATACATACATACATGTACTATATATATATATATTTACATATAAGCTCGCTAAGGCAAGTGTTACAACAAAAAAAAAACGCAAAGTGGAGCGAAGCGGAACATCTGATAACAACGACTACGGCAATAACAATGAAACTCTCATCCGTTTATGTTACGGCTGCCTGGTATATATGTACATACATACGAGTAGCGAAGTGCATACATACACACATGCACAAATACATTTAGGTGCATGCACATAAATGTTCGCTTTTCTAGCTTTTGTTGTTAGCTTTAACGATGTTGTTTAGTTAGCCAATTTTGCTGTGGCAAAGCGAGGTTTTGACTTTTGAAAATAATCTCAGTGACTTTAATACAAGTCGACAGACACTTATTTAAGGTTATTTCTTTAAGCTTCTTTATGGAGATTACACTCGCCAAGCAAAAGTTAGGTAAGTATTTTTAAGATATTTAATACCACTTTTTAAAGTTTTCAAGGTTTGGGTATCAAATAATAGTCCATTGGATAGTTTTGGTTTTAAAATATTTTTTATATAATATTGTAAATGGAATTTGTTTTTAATATTACGCCTACCCAATACCTCTTTCCATATACATTATGTCGACAAAAAATTATGATCAATGCTTTAAAATTTTAGCCTAAGAAGTACCCCAGTATTCAGTGAAATAAAATGGAAATAAAAAACATTGAACAAATAATGTTAATAATTAAAAATATCGTCAATATTTTTGTCGGTTCCGTACCTCAGATATCTAAAAAATGAACATTTTTGAGACAAATAAAAATAAATTTTGCTTTTTGAATCTATTAAATTCAAAAAAAAAACTATGCATCAAAAATTATGTGGCAACCCTACACCAGGTTAGAGAGTGCATATTTTGAATGCAAATTGACTGTGTATACATATGGAGCATTATTTACTTGGTAACTAATTTCGAATAGGTGGCAACCTTATGCAAATATTTTCGGACATAACACCTATTTAGATAACCAAAACATTATCTGAATACAAAATTTCACGAAGATCGTTATAGACGCTTCTGAGGAACCTATGGATATATCAAGCTAACAAAAAAACTTTTGAAATCAACGCGATTTTTTAGCCGTTTGAAACCTGAACTTTATGAGATTAAAATTATATGGGCTATAAAACTGCATACACAAAAAAAAATTAAATTCAGATTAAAAAGCTCGTAATTTTTATGCAAATTTGTTGAATTTTCCTAAAATTTTGTATAAAGTTGGCAACTCTGTTTTATATGGTTTTGGCTTGCACAACAGCTTGAATAGCTGGAATTTAAATCGCCCCACACCATGAACGAACCGCCAACAAAGTTCCGTTTAGAACTCTAAAACTACACTTTCCATCAACTCGACTGAACAGGTTGAAGTGCCAGAGTATTCTCTCTGCTACTTCTTTGTTACAAACCTTTGTGTAAGCAAATATCTTATTTATATATATATGAGCAAATCTTACGAATTGTTACATTTTACGACATAAATATGTTTTTAGGCGAAAATGGTGGCACTTTTATCTTATGCATTTTCTTCCATTTTGCGTAATTGTATTTAAATGAAAACTTAAAAAATATATACTAAAAAAAGTAAAAAATAACAGCTTTTGCTCATATAGCCGTAGTTATGTATATAACGTATACCCCAGCAGCGATACGCAGTCAGCTACCACCTTTACTCCCACGCCTTAAATTCAATGTCAAATAATTTAAAAATATTTAAATATTGGTGCGGAAGATTTTTACACAGTATTCCTTATGCAAATATATATTACTCTCTTCATCTATATAACAATTTTAGAATGAATTCCGAGTGTGCCAAAAAATTTAAAAAATGGAATTTCAGTTTCTCAAAGTTTCCATCTTCTACTCAATGTAATTTTTTTTTTCATTTGGTGGCACACTAGTTTTGTTAAACTAGATTCGTTCGTTTTGGCAAGAAAAACATTTTGACCGTTTATTTTTAACATTATTAAGTATCTTGAATTATTACAATTAAAAAAATCTTAAAATTTCAACAAGTACAAAATGGTTAGGATAGATATTCTACATGCTGGCATTTATATAATATGTTGCACACTCCTTAAACTTTACAGATATGTTGTATTTCATGCCAGCGTCCCTAATATGAAAATTATTCAAAAAATTAGCATTATGAATTTTTCGAGTGACAAAGAAAAAATTTTTAATTTCGGTACTTTTTCGCCCAAATGCCTGTTTTAGGGCTAAATTTTTTTTTTTTTTTCAAATACTTGATTTATTTTTTATTGTACTTATTTCTGGAACTCCACTGAATAAAATATACACAAGAAAAAATGCTTTAGATTTTTTTTTTTCTGGCGAGAGAAGGCAGTGATACTAAAGGACAACTAGTGAGATGTGCTCATATTAATTAAATTGAAGAAAACAACTCCATAACAAATTTGGTCCCTAGATGTTTGCAAGGTCAATTATTCTTTTGTTTTCTAACCAATAAAAAAAGCTAGTCTTTAAATTACTTTCGTGAAACTGGCTATTAATAGCTGCAATCCCGCGCGTTCGAAATATCATTTATTTTCGAAATTTCAATTCAAGAAGTTAGACGGAAATAAATATATATGGTTATATATATATAAATATGGTTGTATCATGCATGCTTCTTGTCTAAGGAATATTAACCTGAAATGATTAAATTTTATTTTTTTTTTTTCAAAAAAGTCAACAGTTAGCCGCGATGTTTTTTAACCGGTATTTTCTCCGTCAAATACACATAAGAGTAAAAATCATGATTTTATTTTTTCCATCAAAAATAAAAGTGAAATTTTGACTCTTATTTTTTCGATCAAAACTAAAAGGTGACCTGATAACCAGGCAAGTGTGAACAACCACAATATGAAAATCGATGGTAAACCGTTATTCTAAAAAATAAAAGTCAAATACTAGCCGTATTTTTAGCGAATAAAAAAAAAGTCAAAAGTTAAGTTTTATTTTTGCCCAAAAAAAATTCAAGTCAAAGTTTAACTCAAATTTTTTATCGAAAATATACCGATGTAAAAATAACGATTACTTATCGACATTAAAAAGCAACCAATTACGTTCCCCGTCTAATTTTTTGAAAAGATTTTTGAATCCGTAGTTTTTGATATATACGCATTTCCGAAGAAAGTCCCATTAAGATTTTTTTTTCATATTGTGCTAATTATTGAGGTGACCTTATGAACCTGTCACACAACCTTATATAACAACGTAACTATTACTTATAGCAAAGCACATAAAAGTAATCTCAACACACATTACGCAAACAATACAAAAGCGCACCTGAGAGAAATTCGAAAACAAGAAGAATTAAGCGATTATTGTTGAAATCCATCAAAACATTGAAATCGATTAATTTTCTTCAACTTTTCATGCCCGTTTGCCTCGACTCGTCTGTTTATTCGCTTGCATGAAAGCAAGTACACCAATAAATATGCAGTGATATCGGGCATATGATACTACAGATTTACATATATACATACATATCGTTTTGTGTGAAGCTTCAAGTAGCGCAGCCTCAGTATTTGTGCGAAAACAAGCTTATCCTTGTAGCCACGACACAACTGTATGTACACATAAGTACATATATATGCACGTAAATATTGTGCACTCGCTGCAATTCCACCAGTGGCATTGTTATTCGTATTTACACGAGCATCAATCAAAAAGTT
>NW_016178721.1:0-7678 GCF_001687245.7 Rhagoletis zephyria | reverse complement strand
AAATGGTATCGGTATTTTGTTTCATTCATCATATTTTTATTTCAATCAATTTTTTTTATATTTTTCATATCTTTTTAACCAGAGCTATCACGGATTCATCGTAGTCCGATTTTTCGTTAAATATACGAAAACGCTATCACTGAATCCGGATAGCTACGAACGTAGCATATACATACTATGATCAGTGATCGCATTTTCATAGATTTCACGAAAAATCGGACTACGATGGATTCATGATAGCCCAGAATAGTTTTGCTTTGCTTTGGGGTTTGGCTTTTTGCATATGTACATACTTATATTTTTCTTTCATTTCATATTATTTATTAGCATTTTTATCACTTTTTAATTTAACCAATTTTTCTATATACGATAAAAATCAACAGATTAACTCCTTTTAATTATTTAATAGGCGCTTGAAGTGGATGAGGCTCCTGGGAGTGGACGTTAACTCGAAGGCCAAGGAGTTGTATGTGTGCCAGAGGCATTTTTCTCCGAAATATCGAAATCTTAGGAAGCTATCAAAAGGGGCTATCCCCGACAAGAATTTTTGCGCATCCACAGTGGGATTAGCTAGATTAGATTAGATAATTTAGCGGGACACTCAGGTATAAGTGAACAAGTCACCCCAGTAGTTTTTTCAACCCAAATGGGAGAAGGGGAGGCTCTTCAACCCACTTTTTGTGAACATCCAACTTGTTCTTCTTTAGGAAATTCAACTTATGGGGTACGTAGCCAAGAGACGCAGACAGAGGCACAGTATTAAAAAAAGGCTAGTAGAAAAGGACGCAGAAATTTCACAATTGATGACCCCAGGTTTGTCTGTTCAGCGGCAGAATAACAGGCAAATTGAAGCTATATGCAGCAAAATTCCTCCACATCTCGCGGTATGTGTGAGAAACTGCATGAGGAATGATGGCCGACAACCTTCTGGTCGGCGCTTCGATAGAAGCTTAAAAACTATTGTCTTAGGAGTTAGGTTCACGTCCCCTTTAGCGTATAGGTATTTGAGACCCCTTTTTCACTGGCCTTCCCCAACAACACTTTCCACGTTTATTAAAGGTTGGCCTAGGCTCCCTGGCTGTTCCTCTAGCAGCATTAGATCCCTGGAGTTGCGAAGCCGAGGTTTCACTCGTGAACAAAAGTACATTTCGTTATGCCGTGATNTCACTCGTGAACAAAAGTACATTTCGTTATGCTGTGACGAAATGTCTTTGAAGACCCACTTGAAATATGACAAGAGTAGAGATTTTATCATAGGATTAGAAGACTATGGCGATGAAAATCGCACGTCGAGAATAGCGAATAGTGTTTTATGCATTATGGCCCAAGGCGTTGGGGGAGCCCCTTGGTCACAGCCCGTTGCCTATTTTTTCGTGCACAGCTCGTGCAAGGGTGATGTGTTAAGGAAATATGTATTTGAGGTTATAGTTCAACTCCAGGGAATTGGTATTCATACCTGGCAATTCGTCTGTGATCAAGGATCAAATTTTGTTAATTTCGGTCGTCTTGTAGGGGTTGCAGAAGATAGGCCATACTTCGAAGTTAACGGTGAGAAGATCGTATTTTTCTTTGGTTCCCCCATCTGCTAAAGAGTTCACGGAACTGCATCGAAAATAACAAAAACAATGTTAATTTTCGCGGAAATCCTGTTCAATGGGCAGATATTGTCCATTTTTATCAACAGGATGCCCATCGTGGTATACGATGTGCGCCTAAGTTGACTACGGCTCATATTAAGCCCACATCTTTTGAAAAAATGAGTGTTCGTTTAGCTGCTCAAGTACTGAGCAATACGGTCGCTAGTGCAATGCTATCTCTTTATAGTACCGGGAATCTTAACACGTCTCAATCTCCAAGCTTCTTAAATACTGCCGAATTCGTTCTATTCTTCGACCAACTCTTTAATATTTTTTCGTTTCGTTTCGCACCCTTGAAAGGGTGTGTAATGATCCTCTGATTCAAGACACTTCCTGGCAAACCTTTCAAAGTTTGCCCAGACCTAACATACATGACGGTATAAGAAACGGTATAGATGTCGATGTCGTTGAAAGCGACTTCCTGCAAAGGAACTCTTTTGCGTATTTCTGCGGATATATGTATTTTGAATATAATAAATTACATACTTGCTTGGAGCCATTACCCCGATTTGATGAAGGTGAAATTCCGGAAGAAGCATTTACTTTCACTAAAGAAAAGGAGTATGACAATTTAAATCGCGTGAAAGCTCCTTCTGGATTCATCGAGTTTCTTACAAAACTCGATGAAGTGTTAAACGAAAACTTCGATTCTTGTTGCCATTTAATTGGGTTTTCAAAAGCATTATTTGAAAAAGTGAGTTGCATAGAACCATATTATTGCTGCAGTAATTCAAATCCCGATATTTTAAAACACCTTTTTATTAGAATCAGGACATATTTTTCTTTAAAAATTTTTAATAAAGAGGCATGTACACCTGAATTTAAACATACAAAATTTTTGTGTATTGCTCACAGGTAGTATATATTTTTTTTAGTAGAATACGCACTCATTTTTTAAGAAGGAAGGTTATCAATTTATAATTTTTTTTTTGATTTTTTGTTTTATTTTGTTTTTTTTTTGTATTTTACCAGATAACTTGGTACCTCACGGGTAGTCTCATGCTAATTTGGTTTTCTGCCGATCATTGTCATGAACAAATGAACAGTACTCCTAAATTTTTATACATATGAGCATTGAAGTCGGTATTTTTTGCTTAAAAGTACTTATTATTGAGATAAAGTTTCGCTTCTCTTAACAGACTTCTTGACATACTTTTTCACATTTCTCGGGATTTTTGTTATTCTTCATTATTTTTATTATTAGTCATTTATAGGTTTAGGACTTACTGTGGGTGCTTTAAGATTCATTTTGTAAATATGTATATATAAAAACGATTGTGATATTTTATTTTGAATTATGAATTTTATTCGCAAAATTTTTTTATGTTTACTAGTTTTAAGAAAATTTGTTTTTTTTGGTTTTGCATTCTTTTATTGCATGCTTTAAAACATTTTTAATTTAAGTTATAATGGTGAAGATAGGCCTCCTGGGGAACCGAACACCTTTAAAAATCGGTAACGCGCCTATATGCATACCTCGAAGGTGGTGTGGAAAGTGCGTTCAAAAATTATTACAATTGTGTATTTATTTATTTATTTGTTGAATTAAATTTATAATAAATTATAAAATTTAATATTTAATTTCTTATATTCTTAATATGTAGTGCGAAAGCATCCACTCTACGATGTATACAATAAGAATTTGTATTATAATTTTAAACGTATTCTTTTATTGCATGCCTATGTACCCAAAACGTATGAAAAATTTTGTTGTTTGGGTGCTAAAACCCAAAGCCTCAGAATGTAAGCGTTTAAACTCAGATGAACTGACTAAAGTATTTTTAACTTACATAAATTATATGAGCTAACTAAAAAATAAAATCATTTAGCGTAGAAGGAAGAAAATATTTATCCGCTTTTAAAGTTTAAATAGTTTAAATAGTGATTTTTAGCTTTATTTTATGCAATCTTTTGATTTATAACTCTCAGTCGTAACTATAGCTTACTTCATATATAATCTTTTATGTACACATGCATACATAGTTTGAGTTTGTTGCATTAGTTTTATTAGCTTATTGTTTGTTAGGCTTAGCGACTCTTTGTTTAACGCCTCCCAGCGCACCTTTCCGTGCTCCGTTTACGATATTCTTAAATGCGTCTGCATGTTTTGCTCGTTTTCTGTCAAAAATTTGTATATTTTTGTTAAATAAGTAACGTTTAGTATAATTACCATCGAATAACTTACCTTTTGTTTAGCGTATTTCGACTTAGTGGTATGTACGCGAAGGGATCGAGCTTGCCCTTCTTCTTCATAATGCCTTTAGGTTTCTTAGTTGTATACTCGCTGCCGGCGTATGCTGAAGCCGCTTTAGATTTGCCAGATTTGGCCGACTTCGCAGAGTAGCCGGATTTTATTTATATTGCGTCACTACCGGAGGCGCCTAAGGGCCGATGAATACCTTTTCCACCGGCTACATATTTTGAAGCTGAAGTCTTACCCGAACGCATACTAATCGCATCGGTAGCTTTACGTTTGCGGCTTGTAGCTGGAAGTTCCTCCTCTTTTGTTTCTGTATTAAAGAGTGCGATAATAAGAGTAAATCACTTTTATGACTCCTTAATATAATCACGGTAGACATACCATCACTATGGTAAACTTCCATGCCGCGTTTAGGCGCTCGTTTTGCTTCAATCGCCTCGTCATCATCATAGCCACTTTCGCTGCTGCTGCTGTTGTCATCACCACCAGCACTTCGCAATGCTTTATCACTTATAATCAGTCTTCCATCCTCGGCGGTTTTAAAACCACGATTCGGATCCTTATTTTTGGATTTGGTGCTTCCAGCAGCACTTGCGGCGGGAAAATTTTCTAATAATGGACCAGGCTTTGAAAAAAAAAAACAAATGAGGGGGTTTAGAGCGGCTTTTTGTGATTCTAAATCTGAGACCCCCCCCTCCGGAGGCTTATAGTTTTTAAGTAATTCGTTGTTAAAGTTGTAAAAAAAAGTGCAATTTAACCTCACATTTTCCTTTGTACATCGAGTGAACTGAAATTGCGGTGCTGCCACACATCACAAAAAATGTGTAAAAAAAAGTACTGAAAAGGGAATCAACGAAAACGTAAATAATAAAGTGGACATGTACATATATTATATAGCTTTTTTATTAGATATTTTCACTATATATGGAAGAATTGATAAAAAAAGGCCGCAGGTGAAAATTTTCAAGATATATGGAAGTATTGGATTTTTTAGAAAAAAGCGCCGCAGGCGAAAATTTGTAATAAAAAATCGCGCGATTTTTTATTACAAATTTTCGCCTGCGGCGCTTTTTTCTAAAAAATCCAATACTTCCATATATCTTGAAAATTTTTAATAAAAAATCGCGCGATTTTTTATAACAAATTTTCGCCTGCGCGATTTTTTATAACAAATTTTACTACCTCCTTGTAGTAGAATAAACTCTTTGTTACCGAAATTTCCTTAAGCTCTTTAAACTTATTAAAAATAATAAATTCGTTTCTAATTGTACCATACTTAGTGCACTCAAAGATCAAGTGCTCAGCAGTTTCTATGGCGCTACAGCTGTGACACCAATTGGATACTTCTGGTTTGAATTTACTGAGATACTCTTTGCCATACGTTTTACCTACTATCAGTCTATTCAGTAGCTTTGTGTCATATGCGTCATAGTCCCAGTTTTTGTCCCTGAACCATGGTCTTTTTTCCCTGTTCATAATGCTGTTTACCATACTTTCGTCCCATCTGTTACTCAAAATTTTGACCTCATTTCTCCATTCAACCCACAGACAGTTGCTCACTCTATTAAGCATCTCACTCGGTGTCAGGTCTACTTTAAGCGTCAAGCACTGCGTCACTGCAGCTTTGGCCGCAAAATCAGCTTTCTCATTGAACCCGATCCCAACATGCGCAGGGACCCAAATAATGCGTACCTCCTCTAATACCGACCTTCCGATTTCATTATGTATGTCAGCTACAACGTAGTTGTTAGTTCGGTCACATTTTAGCGCTTTCACAGCCTGCAAACTATCTGTGAATATGCAAATTTTTTTGTCTTTCACTCTTTTTGCAATCACAATGCATTGCTTTACAGCGACCAGCTCCCCAAAGGTAGACGCGTAAGTTTCTTCTAACTTGTATAAAAATGAAATCCCTTGCCTCGTGTCATGCACCGCACAACCCACCACTCCTTCAGATACAGACGTATCCGTCGAGTACAGGTGAAAACCTTTACCCTCTAAACTACTCTTTTCCCCATAGTATAAAGCCTTCAGTTGTTCACTCGAAAAATTAGCTTTGGAACCTTTTAGCCTCGAGGAGACCAAACTCAGCTTCTCGTGTCTGCTAAATAAAACATTAGTATTCAACCTATCAAAGTAAGATTTGAACTTGTTGTATGTGTACCCGTAACTCGATTTCCTAGCATAGCTTTCCTCAACCTCCCTTTTCAAACTCGAGTTGATAAACCACTGCTTTGACATTTCTCTCGACGTTAACCATATAGCTCTTTTCTGCGGTGGAAGCTCACATGCAATTGCATATCTTGCATAAGTCGGCGTGTTTGGCGGAACCCCTAAACATCTTCTTAGAGAGTCATTTAATATGGTGCATAGCTGCTTATTATACCCCTCGGGCATGTTAGCAAAAGTGGTATTAGCGTACTCTGCTTTTGAACGAACAAAAGATTTGTACAGCTTTAATCCTACCATCGGGGTTAACCCAGATTTTATAGATGTAATTCTTGCCAGCAAATTTTTTCCCGGCACAATAGATTTCTTGACATTTCCTATGTGNCCTACCATCGGGGTTAACCCAGCTTTTATAGATGTAATTCTTGCCAGCAAATTTTTTCCCGGCACAATAGATTTCTTGACATTTTATATGTGCTCTTTAATTGTGGAATTAGCGCTTATTACCCTTCCTAACCATCTCATTTTTTCCACTTGCTCCACATTGCAAGCATTTACTCTCACATTAAACTGTTTTCTTCTACCCATCGCCATAACCATAAATTTTGTTTTATTTAAGTTGAACTTGAGACCCAACGATTCACACAAACTTTGCATTTCCGCAATTTTATTAGTAAACTCATTACTTGCTACCTCCTCATTTCTGCTGTGCGTTATTATAGCAAAGTCATCCGCATATTGAAAAAGATGAGTATTCTCATTACAGACAGAGTGCAGTTTTGCGGTATAAATGTTGAATAATATCGGAGAGAGACAGCTTCCCTGTGGCAATCCATTGTTTACTTCGACAGAGCATTTACCCAACGTAAGAATTCGCTTGGAAAAAAGATTTATAATCCAATCACAAATTTTTGGATTCATGCCATGTCGCATAAGTATCCTATGCAACATAACTAAATCCACGCAGTTGTACGCATCAGAGAGATCTATTACCCCCAGAAACACCTTTTCACTCCTGCACTTCCTATCTGCTATCAATTGAAGCGCTTCATTCATGCACATTGTTGCAGAACGCTGCTTCCTGTATGCAAAACTTCTTTGCGGTATTATGTTACCATCCTCCACAAATTTCATAATTTCTTCTTTAATTAGCATATTAATACATTTGGCTACAACTGAAATTAGGGAGATGGGACGATAATTGCAAATATTTTCACGATCCCTACCCGCTTTTGGAATAGGTACTATTCTTATATTTCTCCACTCTTTTCTTACTATATTTTTATTGAAGTGCTCCTCCAATGAATTCACAAACGCTTTTTTTGCCTCTACCGTCAATTTCTTTAACATTTCATATGTAACATTATCCATACCTGCTGCAGTCAATTTTTTTTTGCTAATTAGTAACTCAAAATCTTCATAAGAAAAATTTACCTTAACATTCGCCACTTTTTGTTGTTCAGTTATCATTTGAGCCCTATCCACAGTTGCCCCCTCAACCTGTCGAACCTGATCCTTCAGAAAGCTCAGAAACTTCTCATTGTTCTCATCCTCCCAATTGCTACAACAATACTCTGTTCCAACTTTCATGTTGCCAATAAATTTCCAGGCCTCTCTTGAATTCGAATTACAGTTGATTTCATCAATTTTCCTCTTGAAACTGCCACTTTTA
>NW_016178720.1:4014-7679 GCF_001687245.7 Rhagoletis zephyria | reverse complement strand
TAAATAAGGAATCAGCTAATTGTAACTTAAAATCAATTAGCCGTATATCTTTATATTCAGGTCGATCTTTATTGATTCTCTTATATAGGATCCAGGAGTTAGCACATGTTAAATCCAACAAGTGATAAAATATTCTATTCGTCCATTTGCGACTTTTCATCGCGATCTTGTGGCGACCCAAGCAGCTGTCAAGTAAATCTACGCCACCCATATGACGATTGTAATCTTTTATTATTTGTGGACAGGAAATCATTTTTACAGTTTTATCTTTTTTATCGAATCGTTTTATAGATTTCAAGTCTGTTGAACCAGCTAAGCGTGGGCGTCCAAGTCTTGAACCTTTTTTGGAGGAAAAACGGAGAAAGCCTAATTCATCCAATGTTCCATCTAAGGATATTCGATTGGACATGACGGATCACTGGACTACTATGGAAACTAAAGGTAGATGTAAGTATCCAAACTGCTCAGGTCAAACAAGAATGTTTTGTACAAAATGTAAAATAAATTTATGTATCACTTCAGAAAAAAATTGCTTTTATAATTATCACCATTTCTAGATATGTAATTATACTTTTATTCTATGTTTATTTTTATATGTATTATATATTTATAAATACAAATGTAAATCAAATGAATTTTCTTGAGATATTTATTTTTACGAAGTCACTTTCTGTAATATGTATTAATTAATTTATTGTATTAATTGTATTGTATTAATTAATTTATTTCCTATGCTTTACCCAAAACATACATACTATGTATATTTTTGTAGTTATGAATAAAATCAAATAATATTTAACCGAATACCATGTCTTTTTAATTATTTTCTTAAATGTTTGCTAAAATCTTACATTTTTGGGAGGTGAAGCAAAAACTTCGGAGAATGCCCAGTGTATCTTCTAAGATACAACCACTTTTTTGAAAATAACTTCTAAAAAACTCCTTTTTTTTGGCAAGTCCAAGAAGAAACCTTATTAAGCACACAATTTTACATAACATAAAATTTTTAAAGATGATTTGGCGTCGTTGGGCATTTAAGGGTTAGGAATTAATTATTTGTGCGTGTTTTACCAGTCTTAAGTATTGCCCCAGTTGCGCCCCTTTTTTTGTGGCGTCACCATCATCGTTCAGTTTGAAATCAAATATAAAAATAAGTCTTTATATCACGCTACCTCAACAGTCGCAGTGACTAAGTGACTAGAGCACTGGCGTGCCATTCGAGAAGAGATCCGAGTTCGAGTCCTAGTGCAGAAAATTTCCTTTTTCCTTTTTTTATTTACTATTTTTCTTGTTAAATTTTTAGATTTATTTTATTTCATTTTTTGTTTTTAAAGTTTACTTTTTTTATTTCTAGATTTTATTGTTTTTAAAAGGAAACTGTTTTTTTTTTTAATTTAATTTAATTTTTAGAAACTCTTTGCAAAAAGACAAACAAAACAACTAAAGGCCAATTCTGGCATCTGTCTTTCATCTCCCCACAGTCTTTCGAAAGGCAACGTCTTTCTATTCCGGCAACTATCTTGATACCCCTTTTCTGTATTTCGAATAACTAATTGAAAGATCTGCTAACGATGAGGTCTTAACGTTATTTTATTTATCTTTCAGCAATAAGTTTTCTAAAAACTAAACGAAGTAAACAAAATTTATGCAATAAAAACTCAAAATTTAAGTAGGGAATTAAAAAATATTTATATTTTAAACAACAAACTAGAAAATTAAGAGAAAGAAAGTTAATTTAAAAAAGAAAAAAGTATTCCATTGCCGAGGATTGAACTCGGTTCTCTCGAATGGCATGGAGTGCTCTGCTCACTACGCCATTGCGAATCTCACAGTAACGTTAGCGAAATTGAAAATTATTGAAAACAAACAAAAAATTCCGAAATCTTTCGCCAAAAAGTTAAGTCATGGTTTTTCTTTACTTAACTTTAATGTTCATTAATTGCATTTAACGAATCATTAACTGACTCTAAGAGGGAATTTTTTCAAATCGTTACTGAGGAACGCCTTAAGTAATCATTAAACAACTCTGAGTGCGGCTATTAAAATGTCTAATTTTATTTAGTTCACAAAATATACGACGCTTTAACAAACTTATATTTTTGCGTATGTATTAAAATATAGGAAAGAACTCTTTTCTATTGCATAATACTTTAGCAAATATAAATATGCAGATTTTTTAAATATTAAAAAGTTAAGGCACAGATACATATATTTAAAGCCAAATTTATGATGTACCTTTTTAAAAATTTATTGATTACGTTTTATATTTCTTATTAGAACTGAGTGAAAAGTTCAGAGTTATGCTTGAAATACAATACCGGCGAACGGCAAACTTCGCCGAATTGGGCGATGCTGTCGTTCACCGTTCGCCCAGCTATTTCGCCTACTTAAACAGAATTAGAGCGGTAGCGAAAACAGCTGATCCCATTTGGTCGCCTTTATAATTTGGGTGACCATATTTATAAAAAACTAAACCATATTTAGAAATGAGGAAATGATAACAAATATAAATATAAAACAAAGAAAGATTATTATAAATAATTTGTTTCAAGCCAGATTTAACGAATCCACAACTATATTTTTCAAACAACAAAAAAAAATCGTGTTTAGGTTGTTTTCTTTTAAAACTTTGAAAGCAAAAAACAAATACGGCCACCTTTGGCACGCACAGCTGTCATCGCCCAGCAGGGCGATAGAAATAAATCTATCGCTATGAAACGCCGCCAAGCGAACTTCGCATTTCGCTTTGGCTGTGTCCAATTTCATATGCTTGCGGGTGTTCTAATTTTGACAGCGCGAATTTCGCTGTGGTGAGTTCGCCGTTCGCCGGCATTGTATTTCAGCTATTACGTGAAAATTTTAAACAAATGTTCTGTCTAAAAATGTGGTAGGTTTTAAGCCTTGTGTGGTAGATGTGGTAGAGAACTAAATTTTAAAAAATGATGTCGTTTTCGTAAGCAAAAACTTGCAAGAAACTAGCAAAAGAGGGGAAATTGAGAGAGCAAAAGTGACAGCTGAACTTGCAAGTTTTACTGGATTTTTACTGGATAAATTTTTACTAGCAACTATTTGCTAGTAAGAAAAATAGCTGATGGCATGATGCTTAATGTAATTTACATTAACAACTTCCCTGTCCAATTAGTCATATGTGACTCACGAGAGCGTGTTGAAATAAGTTCATGAGTCACATGTGACTCATTATTGTGTACAATTTCTGGCAAAGAAACTGTTTCGTCCTACGTCCATGAGTCACATATGAGTCATAAAATAAAATAACAAAAACAAGTTAAAGCAATATATAACAATTTATAAAAATTATATATTACGGTATATATGGACGTTCTTCAGCATATTAGAGCAAAAAACCTGTGGACGTGGGGCATTAACAAAATGCATCGTATGAGGACAGGGAAGTTGTTAACAAAATAATTGTTTGTGGTGCTTGTAGAGTTGCAATTGATAAAATAAACCCATTTAGACTTATAATAAGATGGAAAATACTAGTTTTCTAAGAAAATTGCATCGGAAAATAACAAATAAATCAGCTGTTCATAAAACTAGCAACTTCTTGCTGGTTTTGCGTTTTCGTACTTTCTTGCATATTTCACTCATTGGGAGTAAAGACACCAAAGCAAAGCTTTGAAAAGTTCCTATAAAAAAGCATA
>NW_016178720.1:0-3336 GCF_001687245.7 Rhagoletis zephyria | reverse complement strand
AATGACTTTTGCTAAAATTTCAAAATCAAAAGTTATCAAAACAAATTCTATGGGACTGAGAAATATTATTTTCTACTTTTTAGTCCATTTATAAAAGCGTTGTATATTAAAATGTTTTTTTATATTATTTATTTAATTTATGGCTTACTATCATAAAATCACATAACGCTCGTCTTCTCTTTGGGCAATCTTGTATTAGCTCCAATCCAGTACTTAATGGACTTACAGGATTTTACACGAACTTGCAGGAAGTTACGGAAAAAGTATCCCGTACTCCAAAATCCTGTAAATGAGAGCGATTTTGGAGAGTTATGTAGAGAATGAAGTTGCAAAGATTTTACCCGATGCTTTTTTGTTCACGTACTTTTTGCTGTTACTCACTTTTTACGCTCACTTCAGAGAGTAATTTTGCTGTTTGACATTTGTATAGAATTTTACACGAAAAGTATTGGATCAGAGCCAGTGTGCAAATCTCTACCAAACATGTGGTAGATCTACCACATATTAGCTGTGTTTTCGTATTCTCCAGCAAAAAATATCCAGTAACTTGCCAGTAACTAAATTTCGGAGAGTAAGTCAATATTTACTCCCAATGAGTGAAATATGCAAGAAAGTACGAAAACGCAAAACCAGCAAGGAGTTGCTAGTTTTATGAACAGCTGATTTATTTGTTATTTTCCGATGCAATTTTCTTAGAAAACTAGTATTTTCCATCTTATTATAAGTTAAATGGGTTTATTTTATCAATTGCAACTCTACAAGCACCATGGACACACAACATTGAAAGTTTCTGGATCCACAACATTGAAAGTTTCTGGACGCACAACATTGCAAGTTGATAAAAGCGTTGTAAAAATACGAATACGACAACAAGTAACATCTAAATTAAATATTTTTTATTACCTGAAAATTTAGATAAATAAGACCCTAATAACATTATAACATAACATAACATAACAAAACATAACATTAACAACCTATACGACCTTGAGCAGTTTTCTAAGTTCATCTGGAGATGGAGACTTTTGAAAGTTTATAAATAAGTGTATTAGCAACTTTTGCAAGAGTAGTTACAATTTGATGCTATTTTTTCATAATATAGAAAGATTTCACACTGGGTTGTTAGTGGACATGAAAATCCTGGTGCGTTACCCACTAAAAACTGAAAATCGAAAAAAAATTACATAGCGCACTTTGCAAGTGGATTATTCATATTTTACCAATTATACTGATAATTGCATGTATTAAAAGAATTAAAAATGAAAACGAATAAAAAAATTAAATCAGCAAAATGAATAAACTTAAGTGAATTTAATGTTTAATTTTTAACTTAACCTACATGTGTATGTATGTAACTGAATCGCCTTATAATAGGTTTACATATAACTAGATTGTCCAAATTTTCGAGCTTAACTCCCTAATCTGTAATTAGAAAAAGAGATAAGTCATAAAAAATTATAATTATAAAATAATCTCAGATTAAACCTATAACTTTTTGGTGTCCAACCTAGTTTAATCGATTATACTTGCGAAGGAGAGGAGGAATGTCAAACGTAAAAGTAAACAAAAATTGACGCAAGCAAGGAAAAGCGATTTTAAAAGGTATTTTTAATAAAATATTTATTTAAAATTTAAATAGCTTAATGTGTGTAGCAGAATAAAATTATAGTTTAAAAACTAAAACCTCCCTATTATAATTGCCATTCGTACTGTTATCAGGTATGTAACTTGAGAATAGAAATCGTTGCATCTTTTAGGCGCATCAATATTACATAGTTACATCCCGAGCTAATAAAAGGAAGGTAAAAAAAAAGGACCACGGTGTCACAGAGGAAGTATTTAACTTTTTCTCGAGTTGTGAGAATAACAAGCACAACCAGTTTGACTGTTAACGAGCTTTGATTGAGATTTTATTTATATGTAAACGTACTTTCATGCTTTACCGTACGCATATGTTTACACGTTAACCTAGTACTAACGCCTTTTTTCAAAGGACTTTGAACTTTTAAAGGTGTGATTAATTCAAATTATTTAAAAAAAATCAGTGCAATGTAGAATAACAATATGGGTACCAAATGAGGGAGAAAATTCTGTAGAATTTAAACACAATAAAGTCTTTTGGTTTACAAGGACGAATTTATCTTTTATTAGTCCTCAAACAATAAGTTAAAAAAATCATTGCAAATTTTCAAGAATATTTAAGGACAAAATTTGTAAAGGATATTTTCCATGCTCCTTCATCCTTATGCATAGGGCTGCCAGATATATCTGTTGCCAAACCGGGACACTATAGGGAGGGCCTCTCGCCCCCTTCTCTTTCATTTCGACAACAAAAACATAAAAACATGAGATCATGAGATCATTCCAACGTACGCCAACAAAACAAAACTACTTATCACAACTGAAGCACAGAGAATTTTTCACAATGCATGAACCTTTTTTTATTCTTTATAAAAATACAGTTTATAATAAATATATGAAAAACATAAAAATAAAATTGTTAAACTTTGTGCGATACTCGGGAAAATTCAATAAATCTGCATACAAATTTGCAACAGACTTTTTATAAAAATTTTTACAGTGAAGTTTTGCAGCCCATTAAATTTTAGTTGATTTTTGGTATTGTTTTTACTGAGAGTTTCTCCATACAAACTATGTTCGGTAATTCTTTTTATATGGAAGACACTGTCAGCAAAAATAAAATAAATGCTAAAAATCAACGAAATTTGCCGGCAACTTCAGACATGCACTTTACTTATTGGCTCAAAAGCTACATTTTCAAAATTTTTCTAAAAGGTCTGATTAGAAATTGTAATCTGATGAAAGAGCTTCCGAGCCAATAATTTTGTACGGCACTGTACTTATAAGTACTCTAGGTTTCATGAAAAAAATTTTAGTACAAGATAATATTAAAATATCAGTCATATTTTTCGTTGCTGTGAACAAGGCGAATTTATATAAGGTGGTGTTGTTTAATCAAAAAATTTATTGTCAAAATNTTTATATTTTGCTAGTGAGTGAGTGAAAACGTGAGAGTGTTTGCATTTTCTGTCGCCCTTTTTCATTCGGAGAAGAATAGCTGAAATTTGACAATCACCAGCTAAAAGCAAAAGCAAAATACAGGTAAATGTTGTATTTGTTGAATCGATACCACCTTATATGAATTCGCCTTGGCTGTGAACTTATTTCAAAACTTCTGCCTTTTCCTTAATATGTATAATTGTAAAACTCTGTGCACGTCATTTTGAACGTATTTAGGTACATATACTCATGATACAAAAAAGAAGGTAGTTTAATTGTCACTTTTCGGGCGCCATATTAACTACCTGACAATTA
>NW_016178719.1:0-7680 GCF_001687245.7 Rhagoletis zephyria | reverse complement strand
TCAACTGCCACGTGAGTTTGTATATAAAATACGTGCCAGCGATTCATATATCGCATTGGCCATTTGAATATGTTTTCTCACAAACATTTTTTTTTCGTTTCACTCATTTCTCCTTGCATATGTCCGGTGTAACAACAGCGAATGTTGGTCAATATCCACGCCCAAGTATGCTTATGCCTAGAGAGCCGGATGTTCTGCTGCGCATGTCCTACGCCGATCAGCTTCAGGTTTCTCCTTATTTTGTTAAATAAATAACATCATTAATTGCATAAATATAGTATTTACAGGCTGCTGAATTCCAGCGACAGTCACTGCACGAACAGTACTTTAGGTGAGTACAAATATTTATGTTGTTACATAAGTGAATATGTAATGCGGTCGAAGACAGTTTACAGTGCGTTTCAAAATATTAAGACGTGCGTAATTATGAGTTAATATATTGCTTTAATTGGCATACTTATAAGTAGGTGGAACAACAGTGTCTGAAAGCTAAAAAGCGTAGAAGCTCAAAAATATCGATCGTGTCGGCAAAATGTCGATGTAAAAAGAAATAGACTTATAACTGTATCGATCACTCCAGTTCGCAATACATATATATATATATTTTTATTCTATAAATAAATCAATGAATAAAAATTTCCTTGATACGGAGATTTTTTTTCGTTAAACCCAAGAAAAAAAATTCACTTCAACTCGCTGTTCAAACGGTTGAATGCCCTGAAAAATTTGATGAAAATGGCGATATAGTACATAGAAGAATTAAAGCAATTAGTAAATTATAATTTAAAAAATTAGGGAAAATAAAGAAATTTTGTGATAAAATAATGCAATATAACTTATTAAAATTCCTATTCGAGATAGGTCTTCCCAAATTTACCTCGTCATCGGTAATGCATCGCCATTCTAACTCGGATGAAAAGCCAATTTAAACAGAATGTTACAGGCCATCAAAGACCAAATTACCATTTCTATAAAAAAGTCATGAACGACTTCCAAATAAACGGAGCCAAAAGTCATTTAAAACGTAACATGGCCGTACAGGACTCTTAAGTGACTAATGCATGTATTCGTCCCTGAGGATAATAAGCTGTTTAGCGAAATCTACGGCAAAAAGTGAAAAAAACACGTGAACAATTGACCAATGAAGCCTACTCACATAACAAAAGGATGTAAGAGCTTATTTTTGTTCAATATAAATTGGGAGTCGGTTATGTGTTGGTGCGCAGATTTTGATCGATAAAATGAAAACATCTGAGTGCTTTACAAAACTTTTTACCTTTAATTTTTTAAACTCTAAAACCCCTTGGACCCGCATTTTTACACTTCTACAAGATAGAGAACTTTTTGCTTTATGATTGTTTATTATTAATTTATACAGTATCGGTCATATCTATAGCACGCCATTTCAAAGTGATATTGTGTGGCACTTATGCTTATTTATTTATTTTTAAGAATTTTCAATTAAAATACAGTTCTTTCTCTAACAAACCCCATAAAAACCCATGTTTAACAATTTGTAGAAAACTTCAAAAAATGGCAACAAATTTTCACCTAAGTTTCAAACTTTTTTCTCGGAAGTGTTAGAATTTTTTTGAGTACACAGTTTTTTAGCCACTGCTATTTTAGTCTGATAATATGCAAACTTCAAGTAGCTACGAATTACCGTTAATTTTTTAGAATTTTTTTTGTCGCATTGGCTTTCATATAATGAATAAACTCAATTTATTTGTATATGGATGAAAACCGCAACACCTTTGGCGAAAAAAATTCTAAAAAATCAACGGTAACTTTCAGTCACCTGAAAATTGCACATTATCAGACTAAAATTGATTGGGCTATAAAACTGTGTATTCAGAAAAATTCAAACACTTCCGAGAAAAAAGTTTGAAATTTAGGTGAAAATTTGTTGCACTTTTTTGAAGTTTTCTACAAATTGTTAAGCTTGGGTTTATATGGGGTTTGTTAGAGAAAGAACTGTATTTTAATTGAAAATTCTCAAAAATAAATAAATAAACATAAGTTGCACACAATATCACTTTGAAATGGCGTGCTATAGATATGACCGATACTGTATATATCAGAATGCTCATGCCATGTCTGTCTGTCTGTCCGTCCATCCGCTGACGTTCTTCACTTGTTTTATTTGCATTATTTTGAAACACACTGTAAAAACTGTCACACGAGTCTTAGCTGATGCATTGCCTCGGTTTGCTTTATTTTCAAAAAAAAAAAAAGCCAAATTTTAAATTATGCATTATGAGGCTCTACTTCAGCTTACCGAACGCACCGCATCGCCTGCCACAGAGAATAGCCGACAGACCTTGAATGCTTACCGCTAAATTAAAAAAAAAATGCATATGTACATAACAATTCACAAACTTGATCAACAAATAGTGTAGCAATTGCTGCTCGCTTGTATGTATATAAATTTAGAGCATAACAAGTTGCCAACAATTAACAAAACAACCACAAAAACCCACAATTAAATTGTATTGCCGCCCCCATATTCAGCATATTTTTTTATTTCCATTCCAAATAAATATACATACATACTTATATATTTAGGTCAATTTATGTTTAACTATCCACCATTTTGTGTGTAATTGTGTCAATTTTGAATTTGTTTTTTTGTTTCGTTTTGTGTATTTTTTTAACAGACAAAGGCCCAGGTAAATGGACCAGTATGGTAGAACGTTTTATAGTATGCGTTAAGTTTTAAAATAAAAAAATAAAAAAAAACTGAAGAAAAGGAAAACATACATAAATAAAAGCGCCAGTTGTGTGGGTAGCGTGCTGCAGCGCTTCGCTTGGATACAAATTTCACATAAAACTTTAGTGCTTATAAGTGTAAATAATGCGTGCAGCGTGCTACGTGCGCTCAATCGTTCTACCAAGCAACATCTTTAAACAACTACAACTACAACAACAACAGCAACATCAACAACTACGACGACACGAAGCAAAGCAAGCAAATTTATGCGTGTCAATCCATTTCGGTACACTCCTAATCTACTACCATTCGACTCCACTTTTTCACTTCACTCGCATCGAACCTGCGCGTCACTTGGAGTAAAGTTAAGCCACATTATCTCTGATGAAATGTACCATCATTTGTTCGCGTCTTGATTGCCATTCATTGTTTGTTTGTTTGTTTGGTTTTCAAGATTGAACAACGTCAATATGCGGTCAATGTGAAGTACATTTCATTTGTGTAATGCTTAATTTTAGGCAATTTATGTAATTGTCACAATTGTTGACAATATCCCTTCAAAAGTTAGTATACTTCTACTTATATTATATTTGCTATATTCCTTATTGTCTACTAGTTACTTATATATGTATGTATATATAGTTCTGTAAATGAACTAATGCAATTACGAAATTCATTCGGTATTCTTAGTATTTAATGTGTATAAATAACCTTACATGAAAACTGCTGAACGGCATAAAAATTGTTGCAGCTTAAATTTTATGTAAAACAATGTACATGTGCATATATTGGTATATTCTGATATTTATGTATTACAATTTTCTCTAAATTAAAGCCACATAAGTTAACGTAATAATTAATTTTTGTTCATTTTTTGTTCATTTTTTGTTTTGTAGTTACATATATATATCGATATAAGTTGATCATACTATTTAAATTAATGCATATTTATTGCAATAAATGTACTACTCTATACTAACATTTTCTAATATTCACACTTTCCCTACAGAAATCAACTGCGTTAGTCCTTACTTGGGATGAATAACACAAAAATTTATCAGAAATAAAACAACATTATTGAGTATGCAATCAAAGATTGGACAACTACAAATCAAACTAAAAACTAAAGAGCAATGACGTACTATAACGGACACGGAAAACGGAACTATAACTGGCAATGCATTCGGAGCATATATTAAAAATGCGAATATCTTTTTTTTAGGATCACAAATGTACATAGTATACACCACACTCAAATTTACAAGCACAACGCTATTGACGCTTATGAGTATGTTAACTCGAAGAAAAACGGAACAACAATAGGTCACATAAATTGAACATGAATTGTAGATTTCAAAAAAAAAAATTAGTTCAACGTTAATATAAATTAGTGACAAAAACATGATTGAACAGTTATGCGTATGTGGTATATTTTGTAAGTTACTTAATGTAAATTTATACAGACAATTTTGTACGATAGATACATATTTTTTTTGTTTTGTAAACGTGTTTTGTAATAGAGCCTTTTGAAGATAAAGTAGGCGACGTGCAAGCCGTTAATTAGGCAAATTAGGTTTTCATTGAAATATTATGTATGTACATATGTACATTGGCAAGTAATCATTTAGAAGAAAGAACCAGCTACGCATACCAAAACAACAGACAAAAAACAGACAACTAATTAGCTGATTTCGTCATTGAATTTATCTAGCAAGCGACGAGACCGTTGGCTTGGGTCTAGTAGCAGCTTTATGCATTTGTATAAAAAATACGCTTACGATTGGATTTTGGCATTAACTACATTTGATTTACATACTTAAAAAAAAAAGCAATAGTTATAAATAAATGTTGCAATCAAGATATTTCGCTAGAATTATGATGGTACAAATGAACTTGGAATTTAGTTTTCCTCAAGACAAAAGCTTGTGCACTACATACGCACTTACTGCATCATATACATATATACACACCTAGGTATACATACATAGATATGTCTAAGTTCATTATAGCAGGCAAAAGTTTACTAAAATATAATTATGTAAAACTAAATAGCCATGACAGCAAATTGTCTAAAAAGTACTTTTGATAATTAGTTTTTATTTGTACGTAGTCGAGCAGCATTAAGGAGTAGGCGAATTATGGAATTGTGGCATATATAGTAAACAGTTATACATACATACATACATACATACATACATGCATATGTACACATATATTATGCGAAACATATGTGTACACAAACTCAAAACAGTTATGTAAATAGCAACATTTTAATGATGAACAAATATTTAAGGCAAGTCTTTTTGTTTGCCATTTTTAATAGTATTTTTTGTTAGTTTAAATTCTACCTTTTTTGTTTGTGTGAAAGTTTTTTTATTAAAAACAAATATTTATTTATAGTGCTTTAGTATTATTTGTATATTGCTTTCGATATTTAAAATTATTTTGAACAAGTTTTAACATAGAGTGTAAAAGGTAAAAATAAAAGGCACTCATAAAAAAAATAATAATTCAAAATTAAACTAGCCTAAAATTATGAGCTGTTGCTGAGTACATATAAAGTATAAGTTAAAAGGTATATATTAAATGTAGAAAAGAAAGTGTGAGTAAGCGCAGTGCGATTTGTAATTTGTATGCTGCTAATATTTTGGCTATTGACTGTAAGAGTATGTAGTAATCAAAAAAAAAAAAAAATATATATATACATATATATCGTATTATAAATGATTAGTCAAAGCGGAAAGTTTAACAATAAAAATTTAGTGACAGCTGACAGGAAATTGAGAACGCGATAAGCATTTTAAGCAATGAATCTACATATTAAGGAGAGGTCCCGAAAATTTTTTCGTTTCTTCTTTCTATATTAAACTTGCAGTAATCTAATAAAATTTTCATGCTTAAACAACGGCGTGAAACTGTCTTGGGCGCATACGTCATGTTGGTCGTTCATGGGTTAAATTTGCAAGTATATGAAATTAAGGGCCGATTACTCAATGTAAAATACATACTGCAGGTTAAACATCGTTATGGACGTGATCGATTCCATAACATACATATAACAGGGAGTCGATAGCGTCGATAACGATGTTTAACCTATAGTTAGTGTTAACCAGACATTCAGTGACCGGCCCTAAGAATTATATGTATATTCATATACATACAGAAGGTGACAAAATGAAATGATCATAGGCAAAGTTGCAACAGAAAGATTCAAAGTTAACTCCTTGGAAGCTATTAGTAAAAGAATTTGTACCAAATGTTAGGTTAATATCACGCAGTTAAACTAATATGAACTTCATAAGCAAAATAAAAACGTTACAACTTATGTTACATATGTTCCTCGGAAAATTGTGTTGTAAGAATAAGTTGCCATGCGCCAATACCCAGAAGATAATTAGGTGGGCCTTCTGAAGTGAAGCCATTCTAAAATTGGGGATTTACTGTGTCCTTTTATTCAGACACCTATACAAATTTCACCACAATGACTTCTGCAGAAACTGCTAGAACGAAGAAGAGCTAGAAACGATCAGGTATTTGGAGCTATCACTTTGTACATCATAGTACGTAAAATAGGTACGAACGTAACATATTCTTTGAATACACTCGTTCGCAGCAATTAGGATTAAAGGTTCATATTTTCATAAATTTAACGACAATGAAACCACGATGGATTCTGTGATAGCCTCGATTTACTCGGTACTTGTCCTGCATTCTGAGTACAAGGTCTTTAAAAGATTTAAGCGCAATTTGAATGAAAAGCAATAGAAGAATTAATCTGTCAGACTAATAATGATTTATTGAACTTAAATCTTACCAAATTTTTGATTCGAAATCCATCAGGTAAGGCAACTTGCATGAAAGAGGCGTAATTTTTATATTATCAACTTATTTTTGCGCGTTTTCTTTCGAACCAATACAGTTAGAGGCCACGTTACGGACATATTTTTAAACCAAAATGCCTGAAAAATTTAATACAAGCCAACTCTAGTATCCCTTACTTCGAGATGTGTAAAGAGAAATTTCACATTTTAAGATTAGCTGACACTTGATTCACCCTTTTTTTCTCGCCTAAGTTAACCAACTTCATTTTGCCAGCTACTGTATGCATTTGTGATTTTATGTATGTGCAAATTTTTAACGATGTTTCTCTAGTAAAAAGGGGGGAAAAAATACATTACAAACTTGAAATGCATATAACCACAGCTGCATTCGATTTTTTCGATTCACTTCAAAGATGGACAAATTTTTGTATGGTTTTAAAAATGTAGTAGATATATGAACATAAAATGCTTTAAAATTACACGCTCTTCATTGCCAAGGACACACAACTCATTTAAGCTTAACTAAGGAATTAAATCTATATATTATGTATGTATATATCCAAATACCATGAAAAGAAAAAAAAATCGCCGTAAATATTTTTTTTTTTTTTTTTCGTGTGGTTATAAATTTTAATTTAACTTTTTGAAATTGCGTAAAATTTCACTTGTGTAACACTCTGAAGGCAAGCAAGTGACATCAGCTTATACTTTGCTCTTTCGCATAATTAAAAAAAAAATAGACACACAAAAAGCATTCAAGAGTACACAAATCAAAGAGAAATTAAAAAAAGTAGCTATTGTAACAAAAGGAAGATACAAACATAAAGTGTTATTAAAATAAAAAGCGAACGCCAGTTTAGCTATGAGCTCTTACTGCAGCATTAAAAAATAAATAAAAAAATAACAGCAAATTAAAATAGTGTAAACACAGCACCAATTTAAAACAACAAATACTACGTATATACATACATATGTATGTACATACATACGTATATATTAGTACATTATGTACTCATATTCATATATTTTTATTTTAAGGGGCCAGCACCGCAACTAGGCTAAAATGTATAGCAAACATTTACTTTATAAGCAATTATTATAAAAAATTAATATTTTACAATTAATAACTAACTATGTATGCTAGTTATT
>NW_016178718.1:0-7680 GCF_001687245.7 Rhagoletis zephyria | reverse complement strand
AAAAAAAAAAAATAAAAAAAATAAAAAATAAAAAAATAAAAATATTTTTGTTCGCCGAACGTATGGTTTACCTTTTTACATTTTTCCTTATATCTGCGGCATTTATTTACGATCCGACTGAAAAGTATTAAATGCCGATGTTTTTGTCTCTATTCTGTTAACCTTTTAGCAATAGAAATTCTAAAAACTAAATAAAATTTAATAATGTATTCTTGTATACATAATTTTCTTATAAAAATAATAAAAAATAAAAGAAAATTAAAAAAAGGAAAAAATTATTGAAAAACATAAAATAAATTCCTAAAAATTAAAAGAAATTAAATAAAAATATTTTCGTTTTTAAAATAATATAATCTAAAAATTATAAGAATATGATCTAAAAAGGATACAAATCAAAATAAAGATAATATAAAAAAAAATTAAATAAATTAAAAAAAAAATATTTTTAAAACAAAATTTTAAAATTAAAAGTAATTTATATTAAGTAAAAAATAATAAAAAAATAAGAAAAAATGTTTCTAAAAATTAAATGAATTAAAAAAAATGTTCTTAAAACAAAAAAAAAAAAAAACTAAAAATAGAAAAAGATAAAATAAGTTTCTGAAAATTATATGAAACTAAAAAATATTCTTTCTTATCTAAAATAAAAATTAAAGATCAAAGAAAATTACATAAAGGAAAATAAAAATAAAACCAATTCCTAAAAATTAAGTGAAATTAAAAGAAAAATATCTTTCTTTTCATAATCTTATAATCTAAAAATAAAAATAAAATTAAATTAAAAAATGATAAAAAATTTAATTAAGAAAAAAATAAAAATTTAAATTAAATGAAATAAAAAAAATCAATTCAAAAGAAAGTTCAATTGAAAAAAGAAGAAATTTAATTATAAACGAAGAAAACAATATAAAAAGAATAATATATAAAAGAATATAAAAAATAAAAGAAGTTTCTAAAAATCATATAGAATTAAAAATATAGTAGTCTTTTTAAAACTATGTATATATGAAAACTAGAGATCAAAAGAAAATCAACTAAACAAATTATGAAAAAAAGTGAAATCAATTCCTAAAAATTAAATGAAATTAAAATTAATTATCGAAAATTTTAAATAAGGGCAAAATTAAAATGATAAAAAATAATCATTAAATTGAATGAAAAAATAGTGTTAAACCAAAAGAAAGAAAAACAAATACAAAAATTAAAAGAAAATTAAAGAAAGAAAGAAATTAAAGAAAAGAAAAACAAAGAAAAACATGAACTAAATAAATATAAGCTTTTAAAAATTAAATGCACTAACAATAATATTTTTCTTTTTAAAACAATCTAAAATCTAAAAACTAAACCAAAACCAGAAAAAAAAAAATAAAAATAAGTCTTTCTAAAAATTTTATGAAATTTTTTTCTTTTTAAACAGCAATCTCTTAAAATTTAAATAAAACTAAATTGAAAAAAGAAAAAAATAAAAAACATTCCTCTACTTCGAAATTGCCTTGCAAAAACACTTTAAGACTCTGGGTGTACGGCGAACTTTTTTTTGTTTGCTTGTAAGGTGGTGCGGTCTAATGTACCTGCACATAATACGAATAGACAGTTCGACAAACGTTTATTTTGGGCCGCAATAAAACTTGGAGCGTTCGCTTCTTAAATTTTTTTCAGCCAGCAAGCCACATTTTTTTGTTTTTTTTTTTTGGTAGCCACTCGGGCTGCTGCAGCCAGCAGCGCATCTGCTGCAAGTACTGCTGGAAGGCAATGAGACAATCGTGTGTTTTTTTTTGTTCACTGTTACTGTCTGCCAGCCGACGCATTGTGTCTGTGCCACAGACAGTTTAGCTATCTATGGCACTGACAGTGGCAATGTGAAAATAATTTTTGCCGGTCTTTTTTTCCAGTTTATTCCATGCTAACGAAAATTCACATTTGGAAATCGCAAATTAAGTGCAGTGCGACTAGATATACAAATATGTACATATGTACTATAAGGCAATGGCTGCAATCGCGGCAATGTTGCAACTGTCATTCAACTGCCACTAGCAACAACAGCAGCAGCAGCAGCAGTAGCAGTGAGTTGCCGCGCCACTGCACGTTGTGTGGCAGCCATTAAAGTTTGTTAGCCGAAAATTGAGAAATCGTGTTCTTCTTATGGACTTGTGGTTGTTGTTGTTGTTGCTGGGTCGGCTATTGCAATTACACTAACAGCATTTGCCTGCGATGAAGTTGCAAGTTTGCTAGCCATTTGCTAGAAAAACGGAAGGAAAGAAGGAAGTAATAAAAGAGTTTAGGCCACGGCATGAAGTTTGATAGTTGCAGCACTTCATTCATTAAAATTTTAAGAGCTTTAAAGTGTATGCAAAATTTGCTAAAAAGATATCCGTTGTGTAAACTTGCAGTAGCGCAGTAGAGCTATTGCTATGCCTTCGCTTCGTTGGAGGAACTTCGTATTGCATTTGTGGTCGTAGCTTAGTGCATATCTCTGTAGCTACAGATCCTTGTACATATGTATGTACATAAATAGTTGGATTGTGGTATAACATCTTTAAGTAACTTGCCAGAAGTTGAAGTTGACGAAGTAGCAGAATGGCTATTGAATGTTCTACGTTGCCTGCAAAGCTGCAAAAATCAATACCACAAAAATAATTGCAAACTCTCTAAGAAAAACTTCAAGTACTTGCAGTAGTTGAGTAGGGTGAAGAGGTTCCTCGGGCGGCCATTCGTAAATTTGTGTGCGTATAAAGAGTTAAATGCGCATGCTCTGCGTTGATAGTTCCGTAGTCTCAGTCCGTTGAACTTGTTTCCCAAAAAAATTTAGATTTTCTGACTAATTGGGCAGTGCTGGCATCTGTCTTTCAACTCAACACAGTCTTTCGCAAGGCAATTGCCAATTCTGGCAACTATCTTGACAATTTTTTTTTCTGTGATTCGAAAGACTAACTGAAAGATCTGCTAACGAAGAAATCTTAGCATTTTTCTGTTTATTTTAGCAATAAAGTTTTTTTAAAATTAAAAAAGATTTAAACAAATTTTCTTTTTTGTTTTCAAAGAATATATTTACAAAATTAAAAATACAGAAAATATTAGTAACTCAAATAATTTTTAAGCAAAAAACATAACCGACTTCAATTCCCATATACAAATTTAGGATAACCGTCAATTTCTTCATGATCCAATAATCGGATTTAAACTAAATTTGTATGGGACCACCCTTGCGACACCACCTTCCGATAGGAAAAAATATCGAAATCGGTTGACGTGGTCCCAAGTAAATATTCCTACAAATTGATAACCTTCTTCGTTTTTTTGGAAGTGGGTTAATAAGTTTCTAAAAATTTATTGATTATAATAATATATGTTTACTTTTAAATTAATAACATCTAAAAATTAAATTAAAAAAGAAAAGAAATTAAAAAATAAAATAAATTTCCAAAAATGAAATAATATTACAAAAAAAAATTTTTTCTTTTTTAAATTAGAGATATGATATAAAAATTGAATGAACATTTAATTTAAAAAAGAGTAAATAAAATAAGTTCCTAAAAGTTAAGTGAAATTAAAAAAAATAAAAACATTTTTCTTTGTAAAACAAAATCTAAAAATTAAATGAAAATTACATTTAAATGAAAAGCAAATTGAACTAGTAAAAGGAGAAAAAATGTTTCTAAAAATTTAATTCAACTAAAACAATATTTTCTTTTTAACAAAAAAACCTAAAAATGTAACTGAAAAATTAAAATAGGTTGCCAAACATTTAAAAAATTATAAAATATTATTCTTTCTAAAACAGTAAGCAGGGCAATTTTGGCTAAGATAGTTCCAAGTCTTCAGTAAGACAATTGATAGACAGTAGGCAAGAGAGTTTGAAAGATTTTGTTTATTCTGACACGAAATTCTTAAAAAAAATTTCCTTGCCAACTTTCAGTGAAAAGCAGTTTTGACAGAAAGCGCTTGAGCATGTTCTAAATGGAATGTACATATATACTCAATATTTTACTCGCGATACTCCAACATTTGCAATGGCGGAGTGAACAAAGCACTGGCGTGCCATTCGCGAGTTCTGAGGTTCGACTCTTCGGAACTTTTACTTAAAATTTTTATTTTTTTGATTTATTTTTCTTTTAATTTTTAGGTTTTTGTGTTTTAAAAAGAAAAATATATATAATTCTAATTTAATTTTTAGAAACATTTTTTTTTCTTTTTTGAAATTTAGTTTAAATTTAAAGATTTTTTTAGAAACTTAGGTATGTATCTATTTATTCTTTTTAATTCTTTTTTCTGTTTTGTTTTATTTATTTATTTTGTTTATTTTTTTTTTAAATTTAATTGTTCAGAAGGGATAAATACTTTTTAATTGAATATAATTTCTTGAAACATATTTAATACCTAAACTTTTTTAATTTGATATTTTTTAATGTAATTGAATTAAAAAAATATGTATGTTTTCCATTTCACTTAATTTTTAGGAACTTTTTTTAGTTTATTTTTTCAACTAATTTATTTTTCTTCTAATTTTTAAATTTTATTGTTAAGAAAAATTTTTGTATAACTTTATTTAATTTTAAGAAAATTATTATTTTTTAGTTATTTTTTTGCTTTTTTTAATTTAATTTTTCTTAATTTTTTTTTTAAGAAACATTTATTTTTTATTTAATTTAATTTTTAGAAAACTTTTTGCTATAAGACTAAAAAAATAACGCTAAAACCTTCTCGGATTATCTCGATTATCCTACCAACAAGTGCTTTGTCACTGTTCAGTCTTTAAAGCCTGCGTCTTCTTCTTTATTCATATTCATACAAATGTATGCATAGTGTAAAACACCCACTTTGCCTTGACTTTGCATGCGGTCCACTCCAAGACACGTCTTTTCATATATTTGCAATACAAGTTTCATTGACTTAAATACCATCACGTGCCTGGTAACTAGCTACGTTTCAAGATACATACATAAAGAAGCTAAGAAGCTACTTCACTTACTTCACACTACAAAGCGCTACATGTCTTTCGCTTAATAACGGCATGTGTGCACATACACTTTTGGATAGCTTGCCTATTTTTATGAGGCAAACAATTCATTAATGTCAAGGGCTAATCTTCACTTTAAGGCCTGAAAAAAAAGTGTGCAAGAATAGACATGCAAATGAGAAGAAGCACAGCGTGTGTGCAAGCATCCTTTGGCAACTTGCCTATAGTTGCAAACAAACACACACGCTCACATATGTGTGTATTAATCTATGCACATATTTTCATATGCTGCTGAGCGCATTTTTTTCCGTTGCAATCGCTTTGATTGCGCTAAGCCATCAGCAGCGGCGCGCGCATTGACAAGGATATTTAGGAGGTTGTAGCAAAGAAATGCATAGCGCCTGTGTGCGTAGTGCTTTACTGCACAAAAGAGGATTGTTGCATAAAAATAACAACAATCTCATTGAGTAGGATAGAAATGGTTGACAATGGCGTATGAAAATGTAAGTGAAGTGTGTAGGAAGAACCAGCAACAAGGATGAAATGGAGTACCTTATGGAATATTGTATATAAATACAGCGCTGCGACATGTGCGACAATCTATTTATAAGCGCTCTATTATGGCACACTTTAAAAGGGATATGTGCACAAACATATGTACATATCTATAATGCATTCATAGCCTATTATCGCTAACACTTCGTTGGTTCGGAAAATTCACTTTGCCGCAGCGGCTGATAAATACACAAAAACAAATGCGCTGCCACGTTAAACAACGCCTTCCTAATTTTCCTGTGCGCCTACACGTGCTGTCCGGGACACACATACATATACCCTCATAAGCCGATAATGTGGCTCTTTAATATTTCCACGCACACGCGCCACTCTGTATACCTTTTTCGCTGGTGTCACCTCCTGAATCACTGCCATTGGCAGCACTGTCGTTGTGCAGTGGTTCTCCTTTAGGCTCATACATATATGTATGTACATATTTGATGCTTGATTGTTTGGTCGTCAAATTGCTGTGCCTATCTCAATATTTGCATAAATGATTTCACATAATTTCAAAACACATTGCCTTAATTCGCCAAAGAGTTTGAGTGCGAGTAAAAGTGGAGAGAGAGACACAGAAATATGCTGCAAGCTATGTACCCCAACTTTTTAGAATCGCATTTCCTATATGCCAGTGATTATTAACTAAATGATTATAATAGCACCATCAGCTGCAACCACAGCATCATCAAGAGCAATAACAACAACAATGCTCTCAGCATCTTCGATACCAAGCAAATCATCATCGACATGCTGTTATCGATGCGCTGCGGCGCCATCAATTTTATTTATAGTATATTAGCCTTACTGCCTGCCTTAAGTGTTAGCGTGAATGTGTTCTACTTATGAGTATGTACTCATTTACTCCTCCTACCTTGGCGCAGCTTTGCCTCAACATACTGGTTGCCGCATAATTTCTCACTTGCACGCTTATTGCTTGACTGGCTGCTTCAGTGCTTCCTCGCTCGGCTGCTTTGGCCTTGTTTCGCTCACTTACTCATTGAGCCGGTTTATGGTTGCCTTTTGGCCATATTGATACACCGTTCTATTACTTGTGTAGCAAGTACTCGTATACATATTGTTGATGCATATCTCTCCACAGATAGCCCACAAACGAGACCCCAACACCCAGCAGTCATTCATTAGGTGTAACGGCTGTTTTGCGCAGGCAAAGTGGCAGTTTTCACTGTAATACAGGCGTTAACATATGTAGGCACCTTTGTATGCCGCCTGAAAATATATGCGTAGATATACATACATATATACTTACAAATATACGTACATAGATATGTATGTAAATATATTTCAGGAATGCATACACACCCTGATGGGATTGGCGCGAAATTCTAGTGCTTTTGCACAAAGTCAATTTGTTGGGCAACAAATTCCTCATCATCTCCGTTCTTTTGTATGACTTGGAAACGTGGACGACGAAAAAAGGTGCGAATGGGTTTGGGGCTTTCAAAAGAAAAAGTCAGTGCCAGATCTACGGTCCTGTTCGCGTGGGCGACGGCTTACATTTGAGAAGTAAAAGCTAAGAGGATAGCTTCGCCAACAGGGGTCCAAAACGATATCAAACCGTACCGCATGGACTCCTAATGAACAGTGCCTGGTGTCCCGCACCTGTCAGGGTTGAGCGTTTGCATTTAGCGGACGACTACCGTCAAAAGATATTCTTTGCAACTGTGCGTGCCGTGTTTTCGGTCAGCGTTTCCTAAGTTAACTACAAACAAATCTATCTAGATGCAGAGTATAGAGCTTGCCACGCCTATGCTCGCCATGTCAGTAGAAGTAACCTCAAGGCCCATCCGATTTATCAGCCATGCAGTTACCTGCAATTACACTTTGTCCTCAGAACCAAATCACCTTGATTTAATAGTAATCTGTTAAGATCGAGAGAGAGGTCAAACGCTTATTCTCTGACCAGCTTTTGATCGTACCATGAGCGATACCAGAATCCTGATTGATGGGAATAGACGAATAGACGCCTACTCCAGAGTCTGCCGCTCTCTTGCTCACCTTAGGAAACGAAGAACTTAACCTCAATCTCACAATTTCACNCCTACTCCAGAGTCTGCCGCTCTCTTGCTCACCTTAGGAAACGAAGAACTTAACCTCAATCTCACAATTTCACTATTGAGAGACTGGTGAATTTAACCTCAAATGCACGA
>NW_016178717.1:0-7680 GCF_001687245.7 Rhagoletis zephyria | reverse complement strand
GGGGCAAGATCATTTTCGAGCTGGAGTTACATACTTTATTAATAAATGACAGTTTGTATATAAATTAATGTATGTATTATGTACAGTGAAACCTCGATATAACGAACTGAAGCGGTTGGACAAATGCTTCGTTATACCACAATAGTTTACTGTGTGTACAACCGAACATTTCTGGACCAGTTCAGGGCTATTTTAAAAACGTTTCGGGACTAGTTTGGTATCATTTTGGGGCTAGTAAGGGACCATTTCGGGACCATTTCAATATTTGTACGAGATCCTTTCCGGACTTTTTCAGAACCGCTTTAGGACTATTTGCGGACAATGTTGGGACTAGTTTCGGATCATTCCGGGATGGGTTGTTTGGTTGGTTTAAGTGGATTGTCACCCTGATGACATAATAATAAGCTAGTTTGCCATTTTGATAACACAACTCGTGCAACCTGCGGGCATTTGGCGGCCTTGATGAATTTCAGTACGTCATACAGAGAGATGCAGCTGCACTTTAAAAATACTCTGCAGGAATAGTTTCTGAGTGTCTTTATCCTCATCCTTGCGAGAGCTGGATACGCGCACAGGAAGACTGTCTCTTTTGAGCCCGGCTCATCGTAACTGCGACAGCACCTATTAAAGGGTACCCCAAAGAACCAGGGCCCTATACGCACTGCAATAAGTTTGTAGGTGGGTCGAAGGACACCCAAAAAATTGCCGGGTAATCCTATATGTACGATCCAGTACGGTTCCACCTATGCTCGGCCTTCGAGTGAGAAATTCCGGTAATTAGGGGCCACATTTAGTGCGGACCGGCAGCTTGATAGTTTGTCTGTTGCCTCATTTTCGTAAATGTCCCTGTATTCCGGGACCCATATTAGGGTAATTTCGTATGGATCAGAAATCGAGACCAGTAGCTGGATTCCAACATTCGCTGTCGAAAATTTGAACCGCCAAAAATTTCCGAGAGAATAGCAGGCGCGCCTAACAACATGCAATATGTAGCAAAATGTCTGTCGAGCTGCTAGATTTGGCTTATTACACATTTCGTTTGTTACTTTTCCATGTTGTATACTTTTAGGCACCATTTTTGCGTAGCGATTCCTAGAATTCCACTGCAGCTCTCTCCTTTAGTCATCTACCAGTTGAGTTCAAACAGATGTAGAAGAGTGTGCCTGAATAGCCGCTTGGCTATCCGCGATAATATTCACCAGTCTTCTCGCGGGTACATTTTCTTTGATGTACTTTACTGTCGTTTTAATTGCAAACGTTTTGGCCTGGAAAAAGTTTGCATAACTGGTAGTCGAAAGAATAACTTTAGGTAATACTGTTCAATAAAGATCTCCCTTCCGTCTTTGAGCCGTCCGTAAAGGCAGATAAGCCCTGCAAGAACTGAACCCTTCCTTGAATCTAGTCACTGCGGTTTGGGAATTTCGTGTGGGGTTTGTGGTGAACCCAGGTCTTCGAGAGGATATAGCCATTTGGCAGCGGTTTAATTCCAGTCGGCAATGCGTTTAAGATGAAACCATGCCCAAACGGTATTTCCACCCAGAGCCCCAAACCGTGCAATCTGATGGCGCTGTTAGCAGCTGAGTTTTCCTTAGAGACATCTATCGGTAATAAATCAAGAAGGACGTTCAAAATTTGGTATGCCATCGCTTGAATTCCGTTTAGGGTTTTAACTACGCTTGTGGTTTGGCATGCTGCCAGGCCATCGCTCTATAAGAGAGTACGGGTCGGACTATAGCTGTGTCTATCCAGTGCACATTTCTTGCTTTCAAACCGCAACTCTTGCTTGAAGGCTACCGCGATCTTCCTTGCACGATTTTCAATGTTTGTATTCCAATTAAATTTGGGAAACAGAATAACTCCGAGGGTATTTCACCTTGTTTGACTGTATCAGCTCCGTTCCTCGGACTCTTGATTTAGTAAGACTAGGTACATTTGTTTTATTTGTGTAAAGCACAAAGTCAGTTTTCTCAGGGTTTAAGCTAAAAGAACAAATTATGGCCCTGGAATCTACTGTCATTAGAGCTATTTCATTAATTTCACTTATGACCGAAGGAAACTGATCCGATACCAGTATTGCTACATCACCGTCAATATATTCCGAAGGTTTTCATACACAAAATTTTGAAATAGGGTTGCCACACGACCGCAAATTTTAGTGAATTAAATACATCTCTTAAGTAAAACAGTTTTAAATGCTTTCATGACTCAGGATCGAGAATCACACGCAGCTGCAATAGAATGGAATGGCAATGGGAGATATATTTCCTGAAGTCCAAAACACCATAATCAGAGCAGATAAGTGTGTTACTTGCATTCGCGAACCTGAAGTTTTGGTTCAAATGTTGGACAAAAAGGTTTAAATGAAAAAAAAAACAAGCTTTAGGCGGAACGAAGTTCGCCGGCTCCGCTAGTATCCTATAGTATAGTAAAATTTTGTTAAGTAAAAAAATAATTTTTCAATATAATCATATTTACCTGTACTATTTTTATATTGAAGGACCGGTCACCTGCGGCTACTTTAGTGATAAACGAGAGATATATTTTCTTCTCAAAGGAATTGGTTACATCAACATATACTGGAAGGAATGGAAGATGGTATTGAAAATTAATTTAATGAATTAAATAGCACAAATTAGTTTATTCGTAGTGCATAATTAGTATAGGGGCATTCGTCGACATTTCGACTTCAAGAAAAAACCTTCTCCAAGAGCTGTCTTAAGCTAATTAAACCGTACTGCTGAAATTTTTGTGGTGGAGTTATTATTTATTTTTTTTTCTTTCGTATAAAGAACGGCCGGGTATAATGTAAATTTAAGAGACTCAGAAGACTAAGGGACCGTAATGACTATGATTTTCAGATTTAATTTAGATTTAATTTTTTTTGATCTAAACTTAAAGCCATAAAAATTCAAATAAATCCAAATCAAAAAAATCAAAATAGCATATTGCAATGGTCTAACAACGAAAATCTTGACGTTTAACGGTTATTTTCGGTCCTTGAATTTACTTGTTAACTTTAAAGTTGCTTTTCTCGGAAACTTATTTTCGCACCGTAGCAAAATGAGCAGCAACAAAAAGTCAACGCATTTTGACAGTAATCTTTACCTCCCCGCTTTCACCACCCATCAAACACAAAGTTTTTCGCTAGAGGTAAGTGTATGAGTGTGAGAATGAAAATATTTTTGAAGAGGGTTGCCATCTGTTCAAATGCTAAAATCAATTTAAATAACTGTTGAATTAAACCTTTTAATGTGGATATCAAACGAGAGAGGTTTAAGAAAGCTTTCTTTCGAAATATTTTTAAGAGTGTTGCCACTTGACTAGAGATTCAAAACACATTTATGTAACAAAAACTATTTTATGTAGTTATCAAACGAAAGAATTTGAGAAAGCTATATTTTGAAAATATTTTTGACGAGGGCTGCCACCTGCTTTAAAAAAGAAACGATAAAAGCTAGTAATTAAAATTTTGATTAACTTACTATGTTGGCCTGTATTAATGCCACAAAGTATAGGGCACGACAAAATTTATATTCTGGCCGATACGATAAACTGATCATCCATGCAGTCGCCATCAGTAGGTCGATTCAGCTGGGCAAAAGGTAAAGTAAAATTTTGCAAATCTAACTAATCTATCTCTTCTACAACTCACCTCAAACATGATAAAATCTAGTCGCAACTGTTGCACATTGTCCCGCAAGTTGATGATCAACACACATATCAACATTTCACGCACTGGATCCGGATAGTTAGGGCTCTCAAAGTAAACCACCGATTGTTTGGTTGTACCGCCACAGCCAGTCAAAACTTTTTGTCAAAAACGAAAGTAAAGTACTAAGTTTATTAAAACCGAGCCTACTCGCCTTCAGCACACTCACATACACAACACACGCCCATACCATCTGCGCACGCCTCCGTCGGTATGCCGCCTAAACTTTTGCACTCAAACTCGTGATAGCAAATTCCCTCCATAGCGCGTCGCGTACATCAATCTCACCCATGGCCACCGAGCACTTGGTATTCTCGAATTTGATGACTTCGAAGAGACTGAGGAAGCCCTTTGATCTCGTTTTGTTGCCACGGTTTTGCTGCTGCAACAGATTTAGCGCGAAAGGGGAGCCATGAAAGAGCAACTGCCTTATGGCATTTCCAATTTGTGGTAGTCTCATGATGGAGTTTATAGTGTCGGAAGCTGCGGCAGAATTGACTGTAGGCAATGTCATGACAACTGTAGCTGGTGTTGGTGTTGTAACAATCTGTGCTGATCTCACTGTAGACGAAGGCGATGGCCGGTCAGTAGGCAATGCAGCTATTGGTTGCTCTAAGAATTCTTCTTCTGAATCTTGCTCATCGTACTCATCTGCTGCATCCGCTTCACTAGTATCAGCATCCGCTGTGCTTGTAGGGACAGAGTCCGTTGGTATGTCGACCTGCGGCTGTTTATGCCAAAGCAAGCGTGGCATTTGATGCAAAGGCCTATAGCGTAAGCCATAATAATCGGATATATCGGCATAACGTGTCCACTCTCTCGACCCACTTAACACTTTATAATTATTTTCCGATGCAGTGCTGATATCCTCCAGTGACCAATTATTTTGTACTCGCAACGTGACAAAGTCGCTAACATATGACACAACCACACCCACTAATGTGACCAGCAACAATTGTTGCTGCATAGCTGCTATGTCCGCTAATGAAACGTTTTGAACGGAAGCCACAGTCTAGACTGTTGTCAGCGCCAAACTGATGGTCTCCACGCACCGAGTGATGTTTCACTTTTACAACTTTTACAACATTCTTAGCAGATATCTTCCGATGCGAATATGTATCTTTCTTTCAGTTTCTTTAAGCCTCTCTAGCGCTTTATTAGAGCATTAATTGTGAACAAGCCTTTTCTGTGTAGCATGTGCAATGTGACAATAATAACAACAGCAACAGTATGTAGTAAGCAATGCAACCTTCACTTTTGCGGCAGTTGCCTTAAACTTTTTTGTTTTTGTCATGGTAATGTGATTTCAAATGTTGCACAGATACATGTTGCTGAAAGTAGAATAGGAAAGTGGTGCAAAAAAGCGAGACCCGCTTATAAGCAGGGTTTTAATACAAGTCTTGAAATTTCCAAAAGCATTTGGTAGCAAGAAGACTGGGAAATGCTTCTAAGTTTCCTTAGCGGGAACAGCGACCACAGATTTGCCAAGTATTTTGTCGAGCTTATCGTACGATTTGTGGCAGGTATTACCACTTGGCTACGACACCGTCACTTTCATTTATATTGGCTATCTAACTGATCCAGTATAATGCAGTTTCGTTGTGTTAACTGACCCCTATTTGAAATACTAAGGCGATAAAGCTAAGTACTTCTCGTATTCATGTCTCAGAAGTCCTTCTACCGTGTCAGATTACCAGAAAAATCTGGCCAAAAGTTGATGAACCGCTATTCTCTCATATTAGTATTCGGGGTGGTAAGCCTTTTTGCTTCACCAGTCGACATTTTTGTCCATCACCCAAACTTTCATCACAAATTATACCCTTCCGTGGGTATAATACATACGAAAAATATGGAAGTCTCACTTATAAACATCTGACTTCAATTTAATACTCACTTTTCATTAGTAGATGAAATAGGCGAAATCGGACAATAACGAATAAATTCTAATATAAAGGTATTTATGAAGAAACAACATTATTAAGAAACTTCTTTTTTGAAGTTTTAAAATAAGCGTAGACAAATTTTTTTTATCAGTTAACAACAACGCCCACTTCCCATATTACAGTATTTTTCACAAAATAGAAACAATCCAATATTTCAATAATAAATAAACTAATACATGGAGATATCTTTAAGTAAACTACTTATTTTTATTTTAAATAAAAAAAAGACGCCACTTTCTACGAAATTGGTAACCGGTACCAAAAATTCGAATTTTTGAGTTTAGTAACCGGTACAAAACGATTTCATTTTTAAATTACCATAATAAATAATATGAGTGTAACCTACCCCTCTTCCCAAAATTGGTAACTCCTAATAAAAACCCGGGTTTTTGAAAATTGGTAACCGGTACAAAAAACCGATCTCATTTTCTTAGTTCATAGTGATTCTTATAGGAGTAAAGTTCCAACAAATTTCGACCACTTATATTTTTCTACATTTATCCATTTGTGCGTCAGCGCTATTTAGTAGGAGCAATGGGCTAATTGTCAATAGGTTTTCATTAATTAAAAATATTTCCTATCAAATTGAGAGATGGGACATTTTCCCATTTTTATTAAAATATTTTTCCGGAATTTTTTCCACCTTAAGTGCTATAGTGACTGGCCTAATTGTAACTTTTAATGGCTACGTTATTTTTCTCAAAAGAGAAAGCTTCGAAAGCCTAAATACCAAAACAGTCAGTGTGAGACTTTAACTTAGAGCTGGAAAACTATCGATGGTCGTGGCCATACATACGATTTTAACTGCTCTGTGTACTGTGCGTGGTTGATCTCGGTTCGCATTTCTTGAGCTATGAGATCGAGTGGGCATAATCCCGAGGTGATAACAGCTGCATCTTCGGAAACAGTTCTGAAAGCTGAACACACTCTAAGAGCACATAAGCGATACGTAGCCGATTGTAGGATGGCGGTTTGAAAGCGTCGAGCCGAACTATCGATCCATGGAGCAGTATTGATCGTTAAATGCCTGTTAATACTTCCCTAGACTGCTATTTTGCTCCCCCAACGTTCGCAATTAGTATAGATGGGGCTGCTGTTGTCGTCGCTGCTCTTTGATGGCGTAATTCAAATGATCCTGGAAGCAAAGTCGGTGATCAAACAGGACGCCGATTAAACAGATTTACAAAACAAGAACTTTCTGCATATTGAACCAAACCTCTATACCTATGTTATTCGACTCGCTGAACCCGGATCCGAGGTCCGTTAACCTCCATAATGTCCGGTTCGAATACACATAAAATGCATACTCATAGCTTTTTGTTGTCGCTGAATCTGAATATAGGTCATCTCAAGGTCAAATTCAGCATTGAATTTTCTGGTTTATTCAATGAATTTTCCCCTACTGGACCTTAAAAAGACCTCGAACCAGACGTTATGGACCTAACATAACATTGGGATATAGAGGGTTGCTTTAATATGCAGAAACTTTGTTTTTTTTTGTTTGTAAACTTTTGTTATTTTTCATGCAGGTTTTTTTCACTTCTTTGGTGGGCTCTATTTTGCTGATGGATCTGTCTTAGAGCATAGGTACTGCCTTAAAGTTTGTACGAAGAACTCTACAGGAAAATGTGTGAAGCTGCCCACAATGCCGCCATATAGAAAGCAACTGCGTAGAATTAAGTCGCATTTTTAGTCAGGTAATCGAGAACTAATGATGAGACAATCGCTGCTATAAATAGTTACTATAAATTTGAATTTACTCTCTCAAGGCTGATAATACTCACATATTTCATAAATACTTGATGCATATATGAATATGCATATACATACATACATAATTATCGAACAAAAAAGTGTTTACTGAATTGATAATTATTTTTCCTATCTACTTAATTTACTATTGGATCCAAGTATCAGCAAGCTTTCGCAACTGGTTTTTAGTTTTTCCCTTAAATAATTGCATAAAAAGATGTATATACATATTTACTATCACTAATAAATTTTAATTGCGGTGCATTATCGGTATTC
>NW_016178716.1:0-7681 GCF_001687245.7 Rhagoletis zephyria | reverse complement strand
TCTTGAAAATCAATATTTTTCGATCGTAAGACTCTGGTTCTCTTCAGGAGTCTTTCAATAATAATATCCAATTGTTTATTTAACCACCCTTTAATACTAACGATTTTTTATTGGTCGCCCCATTGCCTCTTACGGGATTTTTGTGGGCTTTTGGCGGACCTATAAATTATAGTTGTGATGAAAAAATGGTTAAATAAACAATTGGGTATTATTGTTGGGAATCTCCTGCAAATAAACGGAGTTTCATATATGGAAAACTTTGGGAATCCATATGACCAGACTTCCGTTTTTGACGTTTCGCTTAACATGAAGTTAGAAAGTCCGGATTTTGGGCATTACAAGATACTTCTTCATCCAGAGAACAATCAAATAAACACACTAGAGACTCCTTGCCGCTCATTTGTTATGCGCATTTCAAGTCGCATAAACTACCTTCAAAACAATATTTTAGCAAAATCGCTACGCATTGGAAATACGACAACCAATTCAAGCAAATTTATATTTTTCATTTTCATTTTACGACCCCATACGAGGCAGCTAAATGCAATACATATGCAGGAGAATGTACATATGTATGTAGGTAGCTCATAGAATTGAACATGACACATGACCATGCGACTGGGCTGACATGACCTCAGCCTAATGAAATTCCAGCAGTTCATGTTCTCGCCTGATAAGCGAACTTTGTTGAACAACGCGATGCAACGCATGCAACATGGCGCGCATAAGCTAACAATTTCGCACACGCACTCAGCTACACAAATTTATGCTCGCATGCACATTCATATGTGTGTATGTTTGCACTCGTATGGGTTGTTTAGCCTACATTAAAGCCTGAAAATACCACTCATTCACGACAAATGAGTCAGAAGCAGGCGATGAAAATAGGCTTAAGCAACTGAATGTGATATGTGTGATTTGTTCATGCAATGAGGAGAAAAAATATACTATTATGCACATTTCATTCAGAAAGGTATTTTTTTTGTTTACAGAAATCTGAATTTACGAAGACTTCCAAATAAAACACGCACAACATAAAGTGAGAAAAATTATTGCTATGACTGTGGTAAATTTGAAAATCTCACTGCTATCGATAACTGTTTGAGCGAGTAAGGAAGAGAATTTGTAAATTCGTTATGAATTTGCACTACACACAACAATTTGAGCTAACGCCAACTACAGCAGCGTTTAACAAACTCAAAGGGGTTGTCACAATGTGGTGACTTTTTAATTTATGGTTTCTTGGGGTCGTGCTGTTGTGTTGGAAAAGTGAAAATTCACGCGTTGCATTACAGCCAGTTATTAGCCACTTAAATAGGCGAATACGGTTGCGATTTTTGTACTCGTTTTTATTTTAGCTGCGGTAACAGAATAAACTAATGCTTAACTACAAACTACTGCGGCTCCGTTTGCGTGCCCATGATTGGTTAGCTTCACAGCGCTTGTAATGTAATTATAGTTTGTAAACAATTTGACACGACTTTTGTCCGAAGGACATTGACCATTTAAATTCTTTCGAAGAGTTTGTAAGTGAACGTGATGTTTGTAAAGCTGTTGCTAAAAGCAGATTTTGTGTGCTCGCTCATCAAGCTTTATTTTTTTTTTTTGTTTTTTTTTGCGTAGAAACACTGCAAACAAGTAGGCAACGAGAAGCTGGTTAGGCACCCAAACCAACTGTTAAGTAGAATTTAGTCTGGTAAATACATGCACCAAGATCGTAACCTCAGTGAACTTTGCCCCATTCTACCAGAAAGAAGACCATACTAATTAACATCAATTATCGTCTAAACATTGCCTTTGAGGTTCTGAAACTGTTCACGAACCAACTGATTTGATTTTCCAAGCTCAAAGAGCCAACATTTAGCAGATTTTGAGTTTGTGGAAAAGCCCTTCGATACATTTATCCACGCATATTACCTTTTTGTTTAGATTTTAAATCAGAATAAGAGGATGAGATTGTCGCCTAACCTACTTCGGGCAGCCACGAAAAATAGTTCGGTTGGAAATCATAACGTCAGAGTCTAGCTTCGGAGATGTACCGACTGTGAAATTTCAAACTCCTTATGACCAAGGCTTAACAAAAAAGAATTGAGAAATTATTGACATTAAAAAAATCGGCATTAGGAGTTTCTACCAGCGAAATCAAAATACGCTTTTCTATAAGTTTATCTAGTTTTTGCACAAAATTTAAGCTCTTAAAATTAGCATCGCACCAACATCCTTAACATGGAGAATAAAAAGTTGCATTTTAATTACCTTTGTGCTTGTCTTCGCCGACTTTCACTGTGAACAAGTGTAGACAAAAGCAAATAATAGACAATTAATAAGAAGAAGTAAAGAAAATTTAACTATACGCAAGATATTAATTTATTTCAATTTTTATGCTATTTTAACTTATTGTGCGCACCCATTTCGTGTCACAATTATGGTTATTATCTTTATTGTTATTCCCGCTTTGGCGAAACTTTGCGGTGAAACTCAACAATGCAACTCCAATTGGAAAGTTCGCAGAGTATTATATATATAATGATCTAAGTAGTAGAGTGCAGTGGAATTCGCTGCTGAAAGAAAGACGAGAGAAATGCCAAAGAACTACCTATTGACGGTGAGTGAAGTAGATGAATTTTGTACAGGCCAATGTTGTTGCAGCAATGAGGCAAGCACGACGACGAAAGCCGCATTTGACGAAAGCGGCTTAAATGAAAGTGCAATCAAAAACAAAAACGAACAACAAAAGCCATGCAAATAAGATGATTGGAGCAACTTTTGAACAATATGCCAAGCGAAAATTTGTGTTGGCTTACCGTTAACACTGCTGCACTGGCTTTAGATAACTTGCTTGGCTGGCTGGCTGATATTCAACAACCTTGGAGGGCTTCAGCACAGATTTCTTGCGCTGCATTTTAATTTGTGTAAAAGTTCTATATACTTACATATATGTATTTTTTTTATTTTTTTTTTTCTAAATCACTCGCGACAGCGTGTTGTATGCCAACAATGAGTTGAGTTAAACCTTTATTTCGCTGAACTTTGGCATATTTTAAAATAAATAAGCTTTTATTTTATTTTTTTAAGCTTCGCAATTGCGCATGCGGGTATACGCTTTTCTTCAAAAAAAAGTCTTGGCGATAGTAGAACAATAAATGGCGTGAAAAGTGTAAATAAAAATTTCATTCAAAGCTGCAGGGTTTTTTTGAAAAACGATTTCTAGGAAAGTTAAGTACTTCGTGCATTGTCTTCAGCGTCAAGGCAATTAGAAGAATTTCTCAACCGTAAAGCCATTTTTATAAGATTTCTCACAATTTGTTTCTTACTCCTATTCAAGAACTTGGAAATTTAAAATAGTCAGCAATAATGCGGTTGCTGTGAGATAAAAAAAAAATATTTGAGTAGTAGCGAACAAAGAAGAGAAGCGAAAAATGTTGAAAGGTAATAGGTAAAAATTTGTATATCCATTAAAAAAGGAATATTTTTAGAAAATTTCTCAGCTTGTCTTTTTATTTTTTATTTTTATTTTTTTTTTAGAATTTAAAATTTTCCGGCCATCCACTGAGCGCGGTAACTAGCATATTGCAAATTGAATGCTGGAAGTATTGTGTTTGATTTGAATTTCAAAAATTTGCAAGCATCCTAGTTAAACGAGTGAACGACAAATATGTATTTTTTAATTTAAACTTAGAAAGAATACGAAAGCAGAGATGGTTTTTGAAAACTTATACTTCAATGAAAAGTACATTTGGTTCGCTTTCGAAACTTCGCTTAGAAAACATAAATATAATAAAAAAAATTTTACCTCAAAAAACTTCTCCGCTGCACTATGGTCTGAATGCCTGTTTTTCTGGCCAAAACTAATTACGGCTAAATAAGCATATGATTAAAAAAACATGAGCTTTTACTTGATCGTTACAAAATTTCCGTCAATTTTTTAAGACAAAAGAATGTTTAAACCTTGATGGCCCAGAGGTCAAAAAGTGTCACTTTTAAATTTTTAATTTTATTAAAAAAGTTTGAAAGCAGTTTATTCTTAATAATCGTCTGAAAGAAAAAAATATGCCACTTAGTTATACAACGCATATATACAGTGACAATTTTTGCAAAATAGTGCTAAATTATACCACAAAATGTAGTTAATAAGAAGGGACCACATGTTATAATTGTAGCGTGTGTGAGTAGAAACATATTTGAGCAAAAGAGAAGGCACGCTTCCGTTACTCACAGGTAGATGCAGGGGGCGAGGTTCGAGCCCCACATTGCCCTGTATACATAAAAATGGTACTCCGAAATGCTAGCTTACTAGTTTCGAGACCCTACGAAAATTATTAGACTAAACTAAACTAATTTCTTTTCAAGAACTCAAACTCAATCGAATATTCGTTTGTATATATAGATATTCGTAGACTTTAACTGTTGATTGTTTACTACAGTATGGCTTTTTATAAAAAGCAATCCCCTTTCCTATGCTAACGATAATATATATAAAAAAAAATAATGACTGCCTACCAGCGGACAATTGAGGTTTTCTAACTCAACGACTTCAGAGAGAGATTTTCTAAATAATTCTTATATTTGGAAGCCATGTTAGAAGATTTATCAATAGCCTTGTCTTTTTAAGGCAGACAAGCATATAAAGAAAAAAAATAAAACAGATCTGTAATGTTAGGAGTCTTTCCAGCGATAAAAATCTAACCTTTAAAAACTAATTAATACAACTAAATTAGAATCTGTGGAAAATTAACAATAAAGTACTTTTTACGCAAAAACTAGAAAGGACACTTTTATTTCTAAAAAAAAAAACCTGGGTAACAGTTATTCGTCGCCACGCTGTATATTTTTAAGTAGTGGAATCGGAACATCAAAATTTTAAATATTTAATGTTTTAAACACCGAAATTGATTAAAATGAATGTATATTTTGAAATGGTTAGATATATTTTAATCACTTTGATCATTTTCAACAAAACAACTGCCTAGATATTTTTAGATTTTGACAGCATATTTTGCAATGATTTTCTAGGCAGAGGAACAACATTCTTTGCTTGCAAAATAAGGTGGTCCAAAATAAGTAAAGTCGTAATTATAATGCTCTCACCCTCTAGGATTGTTTTATTTCGGAAAAAACGTACCCGTATTTTTTATTTTGAAATCAAAAAATGTTTGAGGTCGCTCAAAGAGCTCATAGTTTTCCAGGTATTTTATATCGGGAAAAAACAATTTTTCGAAGAAATGGTATATGGTAGGGATTCCCTACTAGGGAACTTCCCACAACAATATCCAATACTTTATTTAACCATTTTTTAATACTAAAGATTTTTTATTTATCACCCGTTGCATTTTCTGGCGTTTTGGCGGACCTGTACAATAAAGTTAATATGAAAAAATGGTTAAGTAAATGAATAGGTATTATTATTGGAAATCACCTCTATACCCTTTCTATGAAACGTGTTTTTTCCCATATAAAATACATGGAAAACTTTGAGCGCGTTGAGCGACCACTAAATATTTTTTAGATTTCAAAATAAAAAATACGGGTATATTTTTTTCGGCATAGAATAATCCTCGGGGTGAGAGCACGAAAAATTCCGGTTTTATTTTTTCACATACATTTTTGGAGCACCCTAGTGCACAATGGCCAGAAAATACCCCTATCTCTACCCACTTCACAATTTCACAAAAAAAAAACGGCAAAACATACTAATTAATTCAAACCTTTGTTAGAATTTTTGAAAATTGAATAAATAAAGAGAATAATGAAAATGAATTGTGCAAAAGTTACTGAGTGATGCCATCAGCCCCAACCGTCTAACTAACGAGCTAATTAAAAGCCAGCGAAATAGATATGTATTAATAGCAAATAAGCCGGTGGCACTTCGACAAGGCAACGAAGGCAAAGCGAAGCCGTTAAGTGAAGTGAGTGTGTCAAATGGTGTCTGCGATGCGTGCGCAAGATGAGTTGAAACTTTTATAATTACAATTTTGTGCATATTTGAATGAATCAAAAAGTTTGATGGAAATTAATTCGATTTCACGCTGCAGTAGCCCCAAAGACGTGTGGCCATGCAATTTCGAAAATGTGGGCGTTGTTTAAGTGAACAAAGCAGAGAGGCGAAAAGTGTAGATTTTGAAAATGAGGAGTTTCATAATGTACACAAAAGCATTGTACGAATTATATGAAGACGTTACTGATATAGTGGCAATAAAAAGTTCAAACCTCGCAAAAAATGATTTTTTTTTTTTAATTTATATTATGACTTTTTTATTTAAAAGGGTCTCAAACAAACCGTGTCCAATCATATCCCTAGATGATTCTGTTCCATCTTGGTATTGCAGCTAAAGACATACACATATTTTATCGGGTTCTGGAAAGATGGCGTCAAGCCAGCTAAGTAATATCGTCTTCAGGTGTTGTCAAATCTTGCACCGCCCAGTCTCTGCGCGGCGGACTGTTGACTTAGATGGCCGGTTAAGATGACTGCCGATATGTTTCAAGATTTAATAGAAGAAAATACTGAGACGATTCTACCTCGTCATCGTAGTCCAATTGATGGATTGGTGGAACCGCACATTTTTCTTGGCAGAATGTAGAGTCGTTTTTGGTTCAAAATTGAATAGCTCCAAAATCTCTGAATAATATTCAATAGACATCGTTGACCGAAACATCCACTTTGCCTTCTTTCTTGCTTTATCAGATCTCAGGTGTATTGTGATGGTCCACGTTTCGTCAGCGATTACGAAACGGTGCAAAAACTCGTTCGGATTGCGGCTGAACATCGCCAAATAATTCTCGCAGATAGCTTTTTCACATCCAAATATTCACGGTAAATGTAATTTACCTAGCCGCCTCCCACACTTTTCTTCTCCGTTCATCCAATATCATTTCATCGACTTTGTCAACAATTTCTGGCTCGGCGACCTCTTTTGGGTGACCTCGAATGCTTAGGCACCACTTTTGCTGGTATGATCATAATGAAACTCCATAAATTTTTTACGCAAAATTAATATTGGATTAAATTTACTTTTTTCTACTTTTGATACAATTCACGAGATTGTGCGGTTTCAATGGCTGTCAAACACAAACCAAATGGCGCAGTTTGCTAAAAATTTCACACAGTAGTCTACTAATCGATGACTGTTGGCGGAAGCAATTCAAAAAGTCACTGACATTTCAAATTGTACTATTATACTACGATTTCAAAACATTAGTTGTCAAATTAAAGGACTTGGTGGGTAGAGATTGCACGTTTCAGAAAAATCAATTATTAAAAGATGGGTACTGTTGCCACCAGGTTCAACTTAATTCATCAAGTAATTGAAATATGTCTTACAATATCAGACGACATAGATTTAAGATGATTTTGGTTTTAAAATACCCTATTTGAACAATTGATTTTAGCTAACGTATACATTATTTATATTAAATATTAAAATACGAATGCATAACGAAAAAACTCTTCAGCTTTAGTATGAAAATATTTTTGATTAAGGTTGCCACCTATTCGAAAACTCATATTTAACTAGCTATGTATGTACATGCATGTATATATATTGTGAAGTTCATCAATCTAATATTTGGAATATTTTTTAAGTTCTTTAAGAGGAATGCCACCTGTTTAAAAACTTCAATTTAGTTTTGGTGTTTTAACGCCATGCGCGTTCACTAATTAACTATATTTCCAGACCAAAAA
>NW_016178715.1:0-7682 GCF_001687245.7 Rhagoletis zephyria | reverse complement strand
AAATATTTTGGCGGACATCTTAAAATATAATAGATTTTATAATTCCAATTAAAAGACAGTACCGATTTTTTTTTAGTATGCGGAGTGATGCAATCAATGTAAGTATATGATAAATCCCACAAAATTTTTTTTTTTAAATTTCTTAATTCCTTTTTACAAGGCCACTCAAAGCAATTGTATGCATAACACAGGTCAACAACGTTTTGTTCTAGGAAAGTGTAGGATCATTTTCGAAGTAATTTTTTGCGTAGAATCCGAATCCGGGGTTTCAATTGCTCTATCACGTCAGGACTTTGAGATATCCTAACCTAAGAGTGCAAAAATGCTGTTTTTGCCCATTTTTGAGGTTATGTAGCTACGCAGATTTTGCTCTTCATAAAAAAGTAAACGTGGTATTTTAAAGTATAAGTCTTCCTCTTTTAAATGCCGTTTTTTTAATATCTTTATTTTTAAATATCTTTATTTTTCACTGAGATATCGCATTTTGAAGTTTCCATGTTTGTGAATTTTTCGATATTCGAAAATCCATTGAGATAACATGAGACGTGATACGGTCGATTACATTCTCACTTCAAAATGCGATATCTCAGTGAAAAATTAAGATATTTGAGCAAACTCAACGGCATTTAAAAGAGGAAGACTTATACTTTAAAATACCACGTCTACTTTTTTATGAAGAGCAAAATCTGCGTAGCTACATAACCTCAAAAATGGGCAAAAACAGCTTTTTTGCACTTTTAGGTTAGGATATCTCAAAGTCCTGACGTGATAGAGCAATTTAAACCCCGGATTCGGATTCTACGCAAAAAATTACTTCGGAAATGACACTACACTTTTATAGAACATTCCGAACCCATTTTTTTGCAGACCTGTGTAATCTATTTACCTAAAATCTGTTTAAAATGCAAGCCCACAAACAAAACATTTTAAGATTAAATTGAAACACAATTTGCTATCGAATATTAACTTAACAAAAACTGGTAAATTTGATGTGCAAGTGCATATATTTGTATTTTTATTCAAATTCTGCTTCTAGCGCTTACCTGTGATAAACTATTTTGCATATTTAGCACTTATTGACTGATTGCTTGTTTGAGTGGTATCAGCTTAAAAACTCGGAGTAGATAAATTTCGTTGTAAACACAAAGTTTGCAATAGTATACAAAAGGAATTTAAAACAAATGCAATTAGTTTTGCAAAAATTCATTTTACTTCTATAAATAACGAAATCAAATCCCAGATACTATTTATTATTTTTCAACACATATAGAGGACAAAAAAAATATCAATGGCGTAACACGAACAAACGGCTCCGTAAATATAAATAATGCTGAAGTTTTTATTAATAAGGTCTATATGTGTAGTTTAGAAAACGCCATTTGTGTAAGAAACTGCTTCGAAATTAAAGAGAATTAATTTTTTAAAACATTTTTTCAGGTAAAACACTTAATTATAAAAGCATTACTTTTAAATGATTGCGCTTAATTCATCCTTTCATAGTGATAGTTTGTTAACTTTAAGTAAATCTCGATATTGGATTGGCGCTGGGGCTGGATTTTGGATTCACCGAAAAAAATGCTTTGAGTTTTTCGGCAGAGAATTGTACACAATTTTACCAGTCAAAACCTATTCTCACACTTCCTGAATAGCAAAATGATGAGTACAGTGATTCTGGACAGCTTCCGTCCAATAAATTGTCGAGTTACTTATCAGAATACCACACAGCCCCTCTAAAGAAATTTGGTATATGTATGCCCTTTCCTACATTTCTGAACAAAGTCTGTCCTCAACAGACAGGCCGTTTCCAGCGACATAACTATTATAAGAGAAAAGAATAAAAGCCAATCAATAATCATTATATTAAGATGAACATTTTTCGAGTCATCAATAATTATTATTCAAGGACTTATATTACAAAAGTCCTTTCATAATAATTATCAGATATATAAATATTTCTAAGTCTTTAAAGACTTTTATTTTAAGGCTTATATTATAAAAGTCTTTCATGATAATTATGAGCGCGAAAAACTTGTTTAAGTCTTAAAGGCGGGACTTGTTCAACAGCATTTAAGGATTAGTTGGCCAGTTCGGGGATAGGTGGGATTCAGATCGCGACTAGTTGGGTAGTAGTTTGGGACCAGTTGGGCTTGGTTTGGAACCCAGTCGGGACTATATACAAAATTTTTTTACATCATAATTATTATCAAAAGACTTTTATAATATAAGGCTCAAAATAAAAGTCTTTGAAGACTTAAAAATATTTGTCTCGCTGATAACTATTATGAAAAGACTTATACTATGAAAATAATAGTTATCGATGACTTAAAAAAGTTTTCTCTCGCTTTGTTTTGAAGATCTTCTTCTGAATTAGAGCGCAGTCCTGAATTGGAATTATTTTCGCATTAAAAAAGTATTATTATATTTTTGTCTCTCCATGGAGGCGAGACAAACACATTTTCTTCCATTGGGCCGTATAAATAAAAAATAAGCAATTGCTTTTTCTTACATTTAATAATTTTCATTGTAGTACGTAATAACAGAAAAATTATAAAGAAAAAACATTGCGCTAGGGCGAATTCATGTAAGGTGGTAGCGGCAGTACAAAAATAAAAACTAACATGTAGTTTGTTTTCGCTTTCGGTACACAAATGTTAAATTTCAGCTATTCCTCGCTTAAGGAGGAAGAAGGAAAGAAAATTCAAACACTCTTCCTTTCAGACACACTCATAAGGAGTTTTGACATATGTGTACCGAGGTGAATTAAAGCAGCTATTCTAACAACACCACCTTACATGAATTCGCTTGCATTGCGCCTGGGAGAAAAATTGAACAACTTTCTGTCAAGTGTCGAAAGTGGCAACCTAACCGTAAATGCATAAATATTTTCACGGGAATGGGTGCCGGAATTTACAGCCGGGAACTGAAGATCAAGTGGGCAGTAAGTTTATCTGACCATTGTAGCATATTTCAATCAGAGGTTTTTGCAATGAGAATAGCAGCAGAGCTAGCCTACGCCGAAACGACAAACACTTCAAAAGTAAACCTATTCGTAGACAGTCAGGCGGCTTTAAGGCAGTTAACTCATCGAGTATTTCATCCACTAACGTCCTTCGTAGCCGAGAAGCCATTGACAAGCTAGCCGGCGACAGAAGGCTACATATATATTGGGTGCCCAGTCACAAGGGTGTGTAGCCAATGTGTCTGCCAATAACGCCACCAATCTGAGCCTCGAGCAGGCAAACTTCATTCGTAGACCGGTTCAACAATGGTAAAACGAAATCGGCTATAATAATGCTAGGCAATTCAGAGCTAGATAAAATGAGTCAACCCCCTGAAAAACTGCCATGTATACTCGCTTCTCGTTACTGCAACCAAAGAAAGATTTGCAGAGTTATTACCGGATTGCTAACGGGGCATATCCTGGTGGTTGCTCAGGCAGAGAGCAGTAAATTGTGTGAGCGGGAGACTAGGGAAACCTTGGATCATCTTCTCTGTCGATATCGTGCATTCTCAAAAAGTCAACTAAATTGCTTAGGAGCCTACCAATTCGAGAAGTTAGACGTTATCTCAAAAGGAGCGCTGTAATTCCTACTGACATTCAAAAAGAAGCATTGATTTCGTTTGTGATGTCTACTTAAATGCGTAAATAAAAACGGGCTCCAACTGGCAAAGCTAAGGCCCTACCGGTCTATGTGCGGCTCAATGCCGACCAAATTAACCTAACCTAACCTAAAAATTTGGCGGTGTAGTAGTTAGTGCCCGCAAAAATGAAACATAAATAAGTTGTTTCTAATAGTGGTTACCCTCGGCAGGCACTGGTAAACGTCCGAGTTTATACTCGCTTCTCATAAAAATACAATCGCCATTCGGAGTAGGTCCCTCCCCGTTGTGTAAGCATTCCGAACGGAGTGAAGCTTTCAAATTGCTACAGCTATATGAAAGTGCTCATACAGCGTTTTGGAACTGAAAGCACAGCAGTTTTTGATTCTGAATTGTCTATTTTATTTTTCAGCTTCATGACGCTGCTGCAAACAAGATATCAAAATATTTGAATAAGAACGAATTTTTCTACTAATCCTTTGAACAAAATTAATCAAATAATTTTTCCACTTTTCGCTGACGGTAAGTTTTGGGGTGCCTTTGCAGTCGTTCCGCTCGCTTCGCTCCGCACCGTTCGGCTTTCTGTGTGAACGTACCCTAACACATTTTTATAAGCGCCAATCTATTACACAGGTCAACAAAAATAGAAAAAATTTTGGCGTTGAAAATGTCAAAGCTGTTTTTTAAAGACTTTTTTGTGCTGATTAGGAATCCTTAAGTATAAAGTTTCCATCGGGTCCAGGTTTCGAGAAAAACGAGGTCAAAATGTCAAAAAATCGCATTGTTACAATATTTGAGAAGCTCTTGCAAAGAAACAAAAGGCGACAGGACCTTACACTTAGGCTTAAATTAATTCTAGAACTCTCTAAAACTAACATTTATTGATCATCTGAAACTGATTTTGCCAAAATTTGATTACCTACCGCAATTAAACGAACGGTGAAAGCACCATCCACTCAGGCATGCAGGGCAATTCAGGCAACTGACTTTCAACTCACCATAGCCTTTCGAAAGACAAGCGCCTTTCGTAAGACAATTGTCAATTCTGGCAACTATCTGGAAAGCTCTTTACTTTCCAAGTTTTATCTGTTAAATTTTGCAACTGTTTACTACCTTTGACACGGTTTTGAAAGAGTCGAGTACTCTTAACGCTGCCTGGCCATCCGGCACGGTCCCAGTGTTCCCATCCTCAATTTTTGAACCATCAGTGTAGCAAACTTGAGTTCCCTCGCTAAACATAGCGATTACCATTTTACAGGTATCCCTTTTACAGTCATTATTACCTTGTAGGGCTTTGTAAATGTCAGCTTCTGTAGCATTGAGTCCGTGAGTTTTACAACGGCACCGTTTATAAATGGCTTTAGGACACCCAAATAACCCCTTAAGTCCACACTTTTCAATGTACTTAGGTTCGGAAGCCTCAGGGCGTTCCAGCAAGCCTCTTTCACAATAAGTGTGGCTAGAGGTGGTATGCCTGTGATCATGCCAAGCGCCTCGGTCGGGTATGAGCGCATGGCCTCCATTATGGCACCACAAACCAGGCGGTGGAAAGTACTCGTTGAGCATCCTTCTTTTGGTAAATGATACGATGACGTACTTCATTGGGTTAATTGATAGGCCCTTTTCAGCACACCATCCTACGGTTACGTTTAGAGCAGACTGCATTGTAGAGAATAAGGTCTCCTCATCCCAGCCTACTACGTAGGTAACAATGTCATCAGCATATCCATATGCATTATATGGCTTTAATCACAAAAATTGTTTATTCTTTTAATTAAATTTTAACTTATTATAGCAGTTAAGCTTTTTGAGTTAAGCTTTTTGACATTTAGTTTCTAGCAAAATCAGGCCTCTTTTCTTGGTTTACTTATTTACTAATAGCGTTATGCGAAAGTGAAAATCCATAGAAACTTATACAGTTAAGGCAATTCTAGTTAATCCATACATGCTAGTATGTCATAGAAATATTAAAATATGTAAAAGCTTATCATTAAGTTTAATACATATCATAAATTACATTAAACTCTCAATGGGAGTTTTTGAGATTAACTGGTGATACTTAAAACATAATTATCAAAGCGCTGCGCATCTGTTACACTTATGCACACATACATATGTACTTAGATACATACGGGCATATATCATAATAAGCATTACTATATGGCTACGCATTTGACGCGCTTCATTGGATTTGTATGACAAAAGAGCCCATTGATTAGGTGCTGCCACTATAGTCAACCAAAACTTTATTTATTTTGGCTCACACTCAATTCCTTTCAACCAATTTAAAATTTACGAGCTTATCATCAAAGAAAGAAGATAAAAAATCCCGTCAAGTAAAGTGTTACCATAAGGTTCAAAACGAAAAAAAAACAGGAATAAAGAAAATGAGCACAGACACAATGCAGATAAGACGTGCCAGATAATACCGGATACCGGTCGGATATCGTCAAACTAATTCATTTTACGCCTCTGCTTATTGACAATTGCCGATTGAACTGCGCTGACAAAAGTGTTCAAACACACACGCCTTGCGCTGGCGCAGAGCTTTGCATGCAAATAACCGTGGTATAAAGGGAATAAGGTACAGATTTGAAATGAATGAAAGAATGAAAATGACGATATTTTTATGAGCGGAAAAAATAAAGAAAGAATCTCAAGAGCTTATCCAGACATCTAAATTATATGCGCGACGAGGAGTTGCATGCCACAAAGTGGAATGCAATGAACAGTGAAAAAAATTTGAATTCAGTAAAAATATAAGAATATGAAAAAGAAAAAGAAAAAACAAAAATCGTATAAAGAAATAAGAAATAAAAAATATGAAAATGAATGCATGAAAGGAAGCGATAAACGTGAAAACAAAGACGCAGCGTAAACTGGTAAACGGCAAACGATGCAGGTATGTAAAAATGTATGCAACGACAAATGGAATGTTAGGGTATTGGACATCAGAGTCAATGTCAGGCAGAAATGATGAAGCAGATTTATGTAGAGGTAGTGGCAGTGGTAGTGGCAGTGGCAGTGCCGATGCAGTTGACACTTGCAAGCGCTCAAACGTAAGTGCATATACATTAGGGTAGTCCAAAAATGCATGTGAAATAGTAAAGTCGAAATTTGTGTGCTCTCATCCCCTAGAATTGTGCTATACAAAAAAAAAATTTACCCTATTTTTTTTTTTTGTTTTGAAATCAAAAAATATTTAGAGGTCGCTCAAAGCGCNACATTAGGGTAGTCCAAAAATGCATGTGAAATAGTAAAGTCGAAATTTGTGTGCTATCATCCCCTAGAATTGTGCTATACAAAAAAAAAAATATACCCTATTTTTTTTTGTTTTGAAATCAAAAAATATTTAGAGGTCGCTCAAAGCGCCCAAAGTGTTCCGTGTATTCTATATGGGGGGAAAACCCTTTTCGTAGAAATGGTATAGAATAGTTTAAAATCAATATTTTTCTACCACAACTCTCTGTTTATCTGCAGGAGATTCCTAGTAATAATACCCAATTGTTTATTTAAACATTTTTTCATCGCAACTACCGAAATATGCAATGGGGCGACCAATAAAAAATTGTTAGTATTAAATAAACAATTGGGTATTATTATTGAAAGTCTCCTGAAGAGAACCAGAGTTTTCCGATCGAAAAATATTAATTTTCAAGTATCCTATACCATTTCCACGAAAAATTTTATTTTTCCCATATAAAACTTTGAGCGCTTTGAGCGACCTCTAAATATTTTTTGATTTCAAAATAAAAAAATAGGGGTATAATTTTTTCGATATAGAACAATCACAGGGGGTGAGAGCATTAAAATTCCGACTTTACTGTTTTTGGACCACCCTAATATACATACATGCATTCAGTTCGCTGGCGGTAAAGCGCGTTTCCATATCGGTGGCAGCGCACCGACACTTGTGATTGCAGCAGCCAACCCGCATGGTTTATGCATGTGTATGTATGTATGCAACTCGCTATTTCACATTACTTCATATTCCCCTTATTCCCTAGTCATGATCTAATATTTTTTCTTAACTAAAATATGCATTCAAACCACTTTGTTAGTGCACATTAGCATGCGCGGTT
>NW_016178714.1:2394-7684 GCF_001687245.7 Rhagoletis zephyria | reverse complement strand
ATTTTCACTTCGTGTATATTACCCTTTTTAATAGGAACCACATGAAAATAAGTTTTCCCTACTAGTTTTAAGAGAGTATCTACCAGAGCACTAGAACTTTGTTCTAGTAGATAAATAGGTGGAGGCTTGTATTTTTTAACTACCCGTTGGTTAGAATCATTATTCATATCATCGAGAATACTAAAACGATTATTCGCCGCCGATGTAGAAGAACCTGAAGTGACTACTTTCAACACTTTATTTTTTGGGCTTTGTTTTCCATTTTTTTCGGGTGCGCTTTCGCTTTATTAATATGTAGCCATCTAACCCAGTCTGAACAGAAGCATTTTTTGCTTGTTTTTCTTCTTCTTTGTTTGTTGCCGTCGAAGCATTAGTATCGGCAGTTGCGTTGTTGCCCGCATTGATCACTGCTGGAGAGCAAGAAGATGCTCTTTGCTTAGCTGCATCTTCTGTTTGTGATCGAGAATGATAGAATACAAGATTGCACCGGTTTGGGGTTGGGAGATTCTGTAACCACCCTGCAGGAAATTGCGCTAGTTCAGAACTAGCTCATTAAGAGGGGGTACTGGTTCTCGATCTATCCCAACGCAATGCTTTCTACTGTCTCTTTTTACATGGCGATGTCCTACGAAGTGGAAATTGTCACCTCTGCAGAACTTTGGAACTAGTTCTGAACTGGTTCCATTTTCGACAGTTCTGGGCCAATAAGTTTTTTTATGAGAAAACATTTTTAAACCAAATTACTAGATATTTTTTCTTTTCTGAACTTTTTCCCTTTTGAACTAATCTGCGACAATAGGTTTTTTATGAAAAAAATTTAGATTCTCAGATTTTTTGATATTATTTAATTTTTCCTGTTCTTTTACAGATTGCATTTTATTTATTTTTTTTATTCTTTTATTTTATTTATATTAAATTTGATCAGTTTCTCTTAAATTTTTAAGCGCAACTCAACAATTTAAATTTATTAAATCTGAAAATCACAACTGCCTCCACCGCGATTTGAACTAACGACCAACGATATTGGAGTCGGAGGTCTTCCCGCTGAGCTATTTTCGTATTGTACGAGAAGTGAGAATTTGTGAATTTACTTCTCAAGAGAGCTCAACTAACACACCGAAAGTTTCAACTGTCCCTCTCTGCAGCCGTTTTGCACTAGTTCAGAGATAGTTCTGACATGTATAGAGCGGAACTAGCGCTTTAAGAGACTGTCTCTAAATTTTACTGCAGGGCAGTTAGCGACAAGTTTCGGATCGATATCGCACTTGTTGACGTAAAAATCACAGTATATACAGTAATAAACCTTTTTGAGTACTCCTCGGGGGTAAAATCTGATCAGGGTTGATAATGAGTAGGAACGTGCATTGTGTTCATTCAGAGTTTTATACAAAATTACTGTGGTAAAGGGAGCAACAAACGTACTATGGCAGAGTGGCACAAGTCGTGACTGTTTAATAGTGCCCGAAACTAATTGCAAAAGTGTAAAAACATGGCAAATTTTTGTCTATTATATAGATACTAGTACAGATTATCATAGTTCAGTGTACTATTTGTTATATTACACCGTACATGATAATGAACTGTTAAATGCCGAAAACGCTAGTAACTTGTAGATCAGTCAAACTTGGGTGTGCTTAATGGACTGTATGGGCGGATACGCTGGCAGGCATTGGGATCTGTGTAGCTATACAAACCCTGTTTTTTTTAAATAAAGACTTAAATATATATTCAGAAATTTAGAGTTTGGCTGGATAAATTCACAAAATTTACGTTTTTCAAACAAAATTTAATCTTACAATGGACTTTTTTAATTTGAAACGTACATTTAAGAAAACTCCATTCAATGCTATAATTACGATTTAAGTTTTCCAGTTTATAAAATACAAGCGTTAATTATGTACTTAACTATTGATATTATTCTTCATTAGGCATGAATATCAGCATACATTAAATATGAATAAATAACACATAATTATGTATATTTTATCCTCGAAACGAACTTTTCCATGAGGCGGAATTCTCCACAGTAATTGTTGCCGTGCGCGCAAAACGAAAACGCTGCACACAACCCAAAAGTACTCCTCGGGGACCAAAAGGGTAAAAAACTGCGAAAAGGTTTGTTATACTATGTCTCCATTGAGAGATTTATCCATTAAGATTTAATAAATCCAGTTGCTAAATCACAACCGTCTCCATTACCATTACGAGATATGTTTGACGTTCACATTTTTAAATATTTGACGTTTGCTTATGTATGATTTTACAAACACAGTTGCAGACATTGATATACAGACAGGTAAAAGGAAGGTACCAAGCGGAATTTCATTATATGAATTCTGAATATTATTGGCTTCTTATTCGTGATAAATATGTATGTATAATATATAGTTTGGAAAGTGTAAAGAATGGTACCATATTCCGAATCATTTTCCCGAATTTAAGAAAAATTATCAAAACGGTAAAAAACATTTGCGGAAAGAAAAATGTTTGTAGAACTCTCTTATTCATAGGAGGGAACCGAAAATCCAATCGTGGGCCTTTGGCATATCATGAATACGAACTGAGTTCTAGAGGATGTTCGGTGCAATGTTATCGAAGCAGAACCATTACCGAAATTTATAAATTTTTTGTCGCAGCGCGTAAATGACTTATAGAAAGCGGAGAAGACTCTGCATGATATTACTATAAAACATTTCTTCTAAATTTTTAGTTTTTAAAATAATATTTTCTTAATTTATTACAACCAAAGTTATGTAAATATGTATTACTAATTTTCCTCGCAAACTAACAAAAAAAATATAAAAATCCCTAAAAATACGAAAATTCATGTTTTTATGATAGGCTAGATTTCAATGTCCTCAACTGTATATTGAAAACACAAATGTCATTTGACTTATGGCATGTGAATTTGTGGTTGCCACATCCAACAAATTGTACTTATTGATCAATATTATTGAAGATTTGACGAAGATTTAACTTAAATCTACTGCCTTTCGAGATTTAATTTTATATGATAAATCTCAAAAGATTTAACGTCAAATCTCGTCAGAGGGCTAAATCTCCATTAAATCTCACAATGGAGACATAGTATTACTGTATATATTGTGCCACAAATCTTCGCAAATTTGATGTTTGAAAGAACAATAATGTCAATGGATTTTATTTCGCTTTTGAAAAGGTAATAATGTCAATTGGCTTTATTTCGCACCAGTATTGTCTTATTTCCGTTGATTTTGGTGTGCTCGCGTAAAATTTTGTTTTGCTAATGTCAGAATCCTTGAATTCCTTTTTAAAAAGCTGATATGCTTCGTTTACTGTCAAAACCATGTAGCGCTTTGGTATAGGCAAGTCTTGCTTACTTAACAAAGTTTCTTTTAATCCTGCTGCTTGTACAATATTTATTAATTTAGGGTCCTCATTTTCACGTTTCGCCTCCTCATTTTCACTATCATATTTTTCTAATAATTTTCTCTTAATTCTTTTTCAACTGTTTTTATGGCTTTATTGTCTACTTTTATACTTTCCAAAATTCGAAGAAACTAATCCCTGTTTTTTGTTTTCAATGAATCTCTTTTGCGCAAGTTAGTCTCATCTTTTTAATTTTTCTTCTACAGTTCTTTTTTCTTTCGATCTCTCTTTTTTATATTCCACCTTCTCTCTAGGGATGCAAATTTTGGGGAGTAACATCGATACATCGATGTTTCTATGCATCGAAAAAATGAACATCGATGCTAAAATACATCGCCACAAAAACATCGATATATGGATGGTTTCCGATGTTTCAAAATTTGTTAGGTTGTAATCACATTAAAAGGAAATTTTAATACTTTTCAATTGTAACTCTCTGCAATTCTCTGTATTTCCCTGTATTTATTTACCATTCCTTTACCCTTCCCATAAATATAATAAAAATGCATGCCGTCCCAAGGCCCGATTTCGTTAAAATTTCTACGGAAGCCGGTCCTTTTTTTAATTATTAAGTAAGCATTTTTAATCTCGAAAGATAAGAGTACACTAAGAATTTCTGAATGTTCTCCAACGGAATCTATACATATAATAAAATTGTAACAGGTCGATGTCTGTTCATTATAGATATTAAAGAAAAATTAATGTGGGGGGTCTTTATTAGAGCACCACAAGCCAATTCAACCATTTTTAGAATTTTTGTTTGTCTGTCTGTCTGTCTGTATGTTTGTTCGCGCATCACTCGAAAACGAATCCATGGATTTGAATGCAGTTTTCACCGATGTATTGCTAGAGGTCTAGCTTAAAATATAGAAAGAAAAAAAATAGAGATTTGCCACCTGTTTGAAAATTGGAGTTTAAGAAAATTGATAAGAAAAAATGAATATTGCAATATGAGCGTCAAAAGAAAGAGAATGAAGAAGACTTACAGCCAAAAATATTTTTTTAGAGTTGCCACCTGTTTGAAGATGTACATTTAATTTAATTTACAGGATAAATTGAATATTGCAATATGGGTATCAAACTGAGGTTTAGGAAATTATACTGCCGAAAACATTTTTACGGAGGGCTGCCACCTGTTTGAAAAATTTTATTGTATTAAATTGATAAAATAAATGAAATCTCATATATGTAATACTCCTATATTGGCAGTAAGAGCTAGTACCGTCCGAAAACACTACAGTACAGATATATCAATAAACACGTATGAAAGAAAAGGAACACATACGTTTATAAATAAACATGTACACAACACATATACAAAACCGGCACTCAAGTACACAATACATTGACAAAAACGGTACTAGACTGTCTCGCTTTGATTTCGGAATGCTTACACATTGAGAAGTTAGCTTACTGCCAATATAGAAGTATTACATATATGTGAAATCTATATCTACATACATCTATACATTTAATAAAATTGTAACAGGTCGATGTCTGTACCTTATACATATTAAAGAAAAATTAATATGGTGGGTTTTTATTAAAGCTACAGAAGCCAAATAAAAAATTTTTTGAATTTTTGAATCACTGTCTGTCTGTATATTTGTACGCGCATCAGTAGAACATGGAATTGAATGCAGTTTTCACCGATGTATCCGAGTATTAATACGGTAAAGTGAATACTGCAATATGGCTGTCAAAAGAAAGAAATTTACAAAGGCTTACAGCTGAAAATATTTTTGTGGAAGGTTGCCACCTATTTGAAAACTTTAATTTGATTCAATTGATAGCATAAATTAAATACTGCAATATTGGCATCAAACTAAAGAGGCTAGGAAATTTTAATGCTAAAAATATTTTTGGGGGATTTGCCAACTGA
>NW_016178714.1:261-1475 GCF_001687245.7 Rhagoletis zephyria | reverse complement strand
ATACGGTAAAGTGAATACTGCAATATGGCTGTCAAAAGAAAGAAATTTACAAAGGCTTACAGCTGAAAATATTTTTGTGGAAGGTTGCCACCTATTTGAAAACTTTAATTTGATTCAATTGATAGCATAAATTAAATACTGCAATATTGGCATCAAACTAAAGAGGCTAGGAAATTTTAATGCTAAAAATATTTTTGGGGGATTTGCCAACTGATTGAAAAATTGTATTCATTAAAATTTGTAAAATAAATGAAGTATTGCAATATGAATATTAAACTAAAGAGGATTAGGAAGCTTACTTGTGAAAATATTCTTGAAGCGGGTTTGAAAACTTTAATTGAGTTAAATTTATAATATAAACTAAGTGTTGCCATATGGGTATTAAACGAGGGTATTTGAGAATAATAAAATTGCAACAGGCCGATATCTGTACCTAATCTATACATATAATAAAATTGTAACAGGTCGATGTCTGTACATTATAGATATTAAAAAAAATTAATGTGGAGGGTCTTTATTAGAGCACCACAAGCTAAATCAACCATTTTCAGAATTTTTGTCTGTCTCTCTGTCTGTATGTTTGTTCGCACATCACTCAAAAATGAATGCATGGATTTGAATGCAGTTTTCACCGATGTATTGCCAGAGGTCTAGCTTAAAATATAGGAGGAAAAAAATTAGATAGTTGCCACCTGTTTGAAAATTGGAGTTTAAGTAAATTGATAAGAAAAAATGAATATTGCAATATGGGCGTCAAAAGAAAGAGGCTGAAGAAGGCTTATAGCCAAAAATATCTTTTTAGAGTTGTCACCTGTTTGAAAATTTACATTTAATTTAATTTATAAGATAAATTGAATATTGCAATATGGGTATCAAACTGAAGGGGTTTAGGAAATTTTATTGCCGAAAATATTTTTAGGGAGGGCTGCCACCTGTTTGAAAAATTTTATTGTATTAAATTAATAAAAATAAATGAAATCTATATCTACATCTATACATATAATAAAATTGTAACAGGTCGACGGCTGCACCTTATAGATATTAAAGAAAAATTAATATCATGGGTTTTTATTAAAGCCAAATAAAAAAATTTTAGAATTTTTGAATCTCTGTCAGTTTGTATATTTGTACGCGCATCAGGTGAAAACATGGAATTGAATGCAGTTTTCACCGATGTATCGCTAGAGATCTAACTTCCAATATAGAAGAAAAAA
>NW_016178714.1:0-141 GCF_001687245.7 Rhagoletis zephyria | reverse complement strand
GAAAGAAATTTACAAAGGCTTACAGCTGAAAATATTTTTGTGGAAGGTTGCCACCTATATGAAAACTTTAATTTCATTTAATTGATAGCATAAATTAAATTTTGCAATATTGGCATCAAACTAAAGAGGCTAGGAAATTTT
>NW_016178713.1:0-7684 GCF_001687245.7 Rhagoletis zephyria | reverse complement strand
GAAGCCTTCGGCATAGCCGAAGACAGCGCTGCTCTTACTTGTTATTATTATTATTATTGTTCATCAAAGCGTGGTTACTTAAAACCATTTATGGAGTTTTTTCTCGCACTGAATTTTTACGGCGACAGTCGAAATTTCTATATTTCCTGGAGCCATTAGGACTACACCGACGATGGCACCTCACAGCATTTTGCACATGCCACCGATAGATCTTGTAGCTAAAATGATATCATTTACAACTGCCATGGAGCCTTATACCTTTAATCATGGTACATATATGTGCTACATGATTCCTCGCTGTTGTTTCTAACAGTCTCCTAATGCTACAATAGAGGTCAATGGTTGGAGCAAAGGAGCAGAAATAGTTTTAAAGATGGTTCAAAAATAGGAAGCTAGGTTCGAGCAGCCGTATATTGGGCGTAACTTGAGTCCTGCAGGTCTTTCAAGTTTCTTTATGACTGAAATTTTTTCAGTAAGAAACTTCTTGAACCATGTGAATCGTGAAAGGTATTGGGTCTCGGGGACTTAGGGGATTAGAATATAGCAAGAAAAACTAGTGGGGCAATGTCCTCTAAATAGCTTATGCTTTCAAACTGACGAACAAGAAGTGCAGGAAATGTAAATCCGAGGGAGAAAAAGAAGCAGTGTTGCAAGAACTTTTTGGACCAACCGGCTAAATTGGCAAAAACAAACGGCTAAAAACTGCTAGACCGTTTCACTAAACCGTTTCAACTAAATTTCACATGTTTTATTAAACTAAAGACTAGTTCTTGGAGAGAAGTGGCAAATTCAAGCTGGAAAAAATGTTGCGGGCAAGAATTTGCAATTAGGAAAAACATGTGATTGTGGCACATGGTTGGAATTTTTGGCGACGATAATTTGTGTAAACAAGTTCGTTAAATTTAAAAATTTATAAGCGTTTTTTAAATGAAAAATGAAAGTAAATACTTGTTTACTTATTTAATTTAGATAATTCCAATTATTTGAAAGGTACTCAGGTGAAAACCACTGTATTCGTAATCGGAATGCAATTTCAACCAGAGTCGATATATGGAACCCGACAGTTACTACGACAAAGAAATTGAAACGTATATTGAAGAATGTGGGAATAATAAGAAATATATATGTAGATCTTGTTTTTTGCCCTTCTGAAAGAATTTTAAAAATTCTATGCAAATTTCTTATGTTTGAACTGCTACCGTGGACACTAGCTGGCAGGGAAACTTGCAAATTCCTGCAAATTTGCGTTCGGGCAGAAATTTGCGAGTTTCTCTACTTGAGAGAGAATTTGGGAGCGTTATTTCTTACTATCTGATATTTTGAAAGATAATTCTCGCTGAATTTTCGACGAACAAACGCATTGCTTCCCAGAGAGCTTTACTTTACATAGAAATTTGTGCTCTTTTATTTTCATTTCGACGCATTTCAGTGTTGGTTCCTTAAATTAAAGTTGGCCTTCGGTTTTTAGAATTTAAATAAGTTCCCAGCAAAAAAATTTTGTTTAAAAAAATACATATATGTACATAGTGCTCGAAAAGATCTATTTTTCCCTTACCTTAAACCATTAAGCGTGGGCAACAATGATGTTTTGTAATTAAGGCAGAATTGAATATGCGATATCTGGGAACACAAGAACTGTAATATTGATTCTATGTGTTGTATCCAAACACAAACGACTTGAAATTAAGACATTCATAGCAAACATTTTATGAAAAAAAATCCCCGCTACGGCCTTCTTTAGGAAAAATAAATTCGTTCCAAAAATCGGTCCAATTTTATATAACCCAGCCTGCCATGAAAATTTTCTCCGCGATAAGGCTATTAGCCACTTCTAACAGATTTTGGATCGCTTAGTCAAAAATGGAAGCATATATATTTGAATTTTAAGAAAACAAGGCAAATAGCAAAATCGGCTAATTACGGCTATTTTTTTTTTTTGCATAGCGGCTAACAAATCGGCTGCCGGCTGAATCGAAATTTCTCCGGCTGTTTGCTATCGCAGCCGGCTAAATCTAGCCGGAAAACGGTTAAAATGGCAACACTTAACAGAAGACTGAATAATCCATTAATGTCCAGCACTCGCGAGGAGAAGTGTCATATTTTTCGTTGAAGCTCAACTACAGGACGATCGCCAAAGAGTCTGAAAGTATATTTGGCATACGATTTTCACGAGGATAAGTTCAAGCCTCGAACACAAATCTGATAATACCACGAACGTATTCGGTCCATGGTTGGTGTTATGAATAAGACCGCTCTACCCAGTCTAACCTTATTCATAACACACCATGAACATTCTACAGTGGTTTTTATAAAGCTCTTAGATGAATATATTTGTGACCTCGAATCATTCAAAAATTTCATTAAAAGAAATTGATTTTGTAATCTACGAGGTGGCATACAGCTCCTCTAAAAAAATAGTTTATGTTACAGGTTAGTTTGGTATCTCTCTAATTTTAAAACCCGCCACAATGTTAAAACTTTAACTCAAACTCTCTATAAAAATTTCTTTAACATCTGAGGATTAGAATGTTTCGCGTTGTAAAGGTATACAAACAATCGAATTGATACACATGTACATACGTATAGGTACATCCCCGGTTTTTTACGGTCCCAAAAATGCCGGGATTCTTAGCAAATAATCCCGGGATTTGTAATTTGCACTGGTGGCAATAATAGAAACTCCTTTTCTTGACCAGTATTGGTAATATATTTTTTTTATTTAACAATTCATATTTTTTTCATAAATGTTTAGCTCGTTATACATATACCGCGATAGTAAATATTACACAAAAAATCAATATCATCACGAAACCATGGGCCAAATATAGTAAAATTGAGTTTCTAGTTTTTCACTCTGACGTCAGTGAAATGCTTAGACTGGAAATTAAAAAAGGAATTCTGCAGAATTAAACAGTTCCAATTTTCTTGTGCATAAGGACTGAGAAGTATTGAAAATGTCCTTTCAAAATTTTATCCTTGAAATTTCGCAATATTTGTTTTTGAAAAAATTATATGTTAAGGACTGATATAAACTCGATAACATCCTCGAATTTCGCCCTTCTAACTTTATCAACTTAAAAAATTACCTATTCGTCCTTATGAATCCAAAAGATTTTAAATACTTCTTTAATTTGTACCCATAATTGTATTCTATATTGCATCGAATTTTTTAAATAAATTTTGGAATTAATCATATCTTTGAAATTCAAATAAATCCTGACGTCAGAGGGAAAAATTAGAAACGCCTCTTTAAATAAAAAAATAGGTTTCAAACCCATTTATTTTATGATAGGAGAGCTTCTCAAATAATAAAAATAGACTCAATTTTCTCGATTTAAATTGTTGAAAAGTAATGAATATCCATTTTTTCATGGCAGCTATAATTTATAGGTCCACCAAAAACTTTCAAAAACCCCGAAAAATGCAATGGGGGGACCAATAAAAAATAGTTTGTATTAAAAAATGGTTAAATAACCCATTGGGTATTATTATTGAAAGTCAAAAAATATTGATTTTCAAGAATTCTATACCATTTCTACGAAAAGCTGTTTTTCCCCCATATAAAAATACGTGGAAAACTTTGAGCGCTTTGAGCGACCTCTAAATATTTTTTTATTTCAAAACCTTCAGGAGACCTCCAATAACAATATCCAATTGTTTATTTTAGGGTATTATTATTGGGAATCTGCTGAAGAGAAAAAGAGTCCTCCGATCGAACAATATTGATTTTCAAGAATTCGATACCATTTCTACGAAAAGTTGTTTTTTCCCAAATGAAATACATGGAAAACTTTGAGCGCTTTGAGCGACCTCTAAACACATGAGAACATAAAAATTCCGATTTTACTTTTTCACCTGCATTTTTGGACCACCCTAATGTACATGCATATGTAATCATATAAGTATACAAGTATAATGTGTAACATATCCGACAAAGATAAGTACTTGTACAGAACGTTGTCAACATTTGCATTTCAAAACTTTTTGAAATGACATTTCCATGCAACATGTTAATGGCTCTTTCAGTTTGCGCACCTTTTTATGTTTTAATATTATTTTTTACCGCTCATACATACTCACCTTTAAAGCTATCTGTATATGTAAGTATCCTGACAAGATGAGCGAGCATTGTATCCACTAATGTATGCAGTTATTTTTATAGAACTAAGTATACATATGTATGTGCCTTCATACATAGTTTCATATGTACATTTGACCACACTTTCTATGAGTGTGATGATACCTGAAAAATCATCTTCTACTCAAACAACATTCAAATAATTCCTACAAGTTTGTTGTGCATGTACATTAGAGTGGTCCAAAAAAAATTTTCCTACATAGGGTTCGGCGCACTTTCCAAAATATTTTACCTTGCCGAGAGCGGTGCTGGTGCCAAACTGTAAGTTTCTAAGTATAAATTTAGAGGATGCTCATGAAATGTTTATATTTTTCTCTGGAAGTATTTTGTACATATATCAACCAAACAATTGGTTAAAAACCAAAAATCATTTCAAATTTAAATTAGGCAAAACCCTCGGTAGGTAGCCCTCGTTTTCACCGATGAGATCGATGTCATCGACAATCGCCAGCAACTGTACGCACTTGTAAAGTTAAAGAAATTACACGAAACTGAGTCACCGTGTCTGAAATCTCCCTTAGTATCAAACGGTTCGGAGAGGTCTTTCTCAATTCTGACGCAGCTGGTCGTATTGCTCAACGTCATTTAACACACTCGTGTTAGTTGCGCGGGCATGCCAATTCGCGGCGTATAGTTAGTGCCGTCGAAAGCGGCTTTGAAGTCGACAAATAGGTGGTGAGTATCGATCCTTTTCCCGCGGGTCTTTTCAAAAATTGGGCGTATTGTGAATACCTGGTCTATGGTCGATTTGCCAGGTCTAAAGCCACACTGATAAGCAGTGTTGCCAGGTCTTCGGCATGTGAAAACGTCCGTCTTGGTCTGAAAAAAACCTCATTTCCTACCCAAAAGCGTTTTTTTCAAGTGAATGTACAAAAAGTTGTTATTATTAAACTTTTATTGTATACAAAAGTACATACGTACATAAGGTATATTAAAATGTCATTTCGACAAAGCACATTTAAAATTCATTTTAAACTGGTTTGAGATCGTTAACATAAAAATCATTTTATACATACACTTGTGATCAGCTGATTAAGTCATCAACATTTTGATCGATTTTGGCTGTTTCTCTTTTGTTTATTATTTATCCATAAAAATTAAGCTCATTATATATATAAAATATAAATCCACACTTCAAACTTTGTGCAAAAATTATAAAAAATCGGCAAAGTTTCAGCTAGATTTTGAACTTTTTATTCAGATTTATTAGAATTTTTTTGGTATACAGTGATAGCCCATTAAATTTCAGGGCAGTAATGTTCAAAAGCGCTAAATAATCGCGTTGATTTTTAATAATTATTTTTTCTTGTAGACATTTGGTTAGGGGGTCGGTTGTCGAAAATGCTAAATTACGTTCTGCTAAGGAGGAGCATAGCAATATTTCAGCCTTTTTTGCGTTCATTACATTTTCAATGAAGTCCTAAAAAAGTCGCCTACTTTTTTCTGACTTTTTATGCTGCGCAGCTTTTTTATGCTTTTGTGAGCGTGCGGGTTGCAATAGATCGGCTCTTCCTGATTTGGCTTTTAACGTGCAATAGCAAACATTACAATAAGCCTCGTAACCTCAAGTGTTTACACAACCAGCCTTTGAAATCGAGATCCTTAGTCCAATAATTATTGGATTATAATCCAAAAGAAATGCGCGTACGCTTGGTTTGCATCATATTTAAGTCATCTGTGTCTAAAAAATAAATATCTTTTGGAGCAGCTGCAGCAAAACACAAAGCTTGTAAAGATTTATTAAGAAAATAATTCAAAATCAGNTCGAGATCCTTAGTCCAATAATTATTGGATTATAATCCAAAAGAAATGCGCGTACGCTTGGTTTGCATCATATTTAAGTCATCTGTGTCTAAAAAATAAATATCTTTTGGAGCAGCTGCAGCAAAACACAAAGCTTGTAAAGATTTATTAAGAAAATAATTCAAAATCAGTTCTACTTACAAGATTTAGTAATAGAGAAAAATTACTGGGAAGTTATAAAACGTCATTTTTAACACAAAAAACGTCCACACGTCAACAGGATACACAAAATGTCCAAATGACGTTAAAAACGTCAACCTGGCAACGCTGCTGATAAGGCCCAGTCAGTTCATTGACGGTGGGATTCAGTCTTTCACACAATACGCTCGATAAGACCTTGTAACCTATGCTTAGAAGGCTGATCCCGCGGTAACTGGCGCGAAGGGGGGGGTCGCCATTCTTGTGGATTGTGAACAGCAAACTTAAATGCCAGTCATCGGACATGCATTCATTTGACCATATTCTGCATAAGAGATGATACATGCACCTTATCAGCTCCTCGTTGCCGTACTTGAAAGACTCGGCTGGCGGGCCGTCAACTCCAGCATCTTTGTTGTTTTTCAGCCGCACTATTTGTACCTCGTCATAGTCAGGCGATGGGACTAGACTCCATCGTCATGGACTGGGTGCTCGTGTGCCCTCCATAGTTTAAGTACATTCTGGACATCGGTCGCCAGGTCGCCATTTTTATTCTAACAGAAGTTCGCCCTTGCCGCCAGCATTTCAAGCTCTTCGCACTCACGGCAAATACGTTTCGCTTCCCTCTTCAGGCCCCTATATCGGTGCCACATAGCTCGCGTTGCGTCCGATCGCAGCGTAGCCCTGAAGGCCTTGTCTTTCTTATCCTCAGCTTCTGGACGCTCCTCATCGCGCCAGTTGTTCTTTCGGGCGCGCTGAAATCCGACTACTTCTGCGGCGGCGGTACTTAATAAACGGGAAATGTGGTTTTACTGCTCGCATATTTCGGTTTGATGAAGAGTACTCTTTGACAGCAGGTGTGAGTGTCGAGTAGCGAATGCATTTTCCGTCGGTTGTGACTGCAGCTTTTCGAAGTTCAGCTTTCCATGCATTTTTGGGCGCACATTTTTCGCTGTACAGAGGCGGGTGCGTATCTTGGCTGCAACAAGATAGTAATCCGAGTCGATGTTTAGTCCTCGGAGTGTACGTACGTCTAAAACGCTGGAATCTTGCCTTCCGTCTATTACAACATAATCGATTTGGTTTCTCGTTTTTCGATCTGGAGACAACCACGCAAGCTTGATGGACCTTTTTATGCTTGAACATACTAATACTACCATGTTTCCGGCGTTGTCGAAGTCGATCAGCCCGAACTTTAAAATTTTTCTTAAAAAAAAATTTAGTTAATTAAAAGAAAATCTTGAATTTTTTTATCTGTGTTTATTCAAAACTAACTTTCCTGCTATTTTCTTGTCTTGTTAATGTACAAATAAACCTTCTTTTGGCGTAGTTATTTATTTGCTTTCATTTGCAATGTTTGGCCTGCGATTCGTTAGGCTTGTCAACTGGCTGCAAAAGCCGCCGTTGATGTAGCTTAAAACAACAATAATAAGCACTAAGCAGAGCCAAGCATTTAGTCAATTGCTTAAAAACGATGCCTCAGTTACTACCCTCCCGTGAGTGTCCATTTGCTGTGCCGCGTACTAAGGGTACCAGTGCAGAGGGTAGACACGACAACGTATTCACTGTCTTATTCCAAAGTGGTTGTTGTTATTTGTGTGGCCA
>NW_016178712.1:0-7685 GCF_001687245.7 Rhagoletis zephyria | reverse complement strand
TTAAAATTTTTTCATTAGCATTAGCTTGGATAATTTAATGGAAAAAAAATTTCACTAGCATTACATTTTTCAGAATTAATGCATTGAAATATGCATTTCCAATAAATTTCATAAATTAATGCATTAATTTTTTACATTAACATTATTGCTTTAAATACCATTAATGCATTAAAATATTAATTCATTTTTCGCAACTCTGATCTATGGGAGGTGTTTAGAGTAAAGTATATATAAATGAGTTTGTAAAAGGGGGATATACATATATACATTTATCTATTAGATAACTCGGATATTTAAAACTGTGTGTTTTTTTTTTGGAACCCTACCGTCGTTAGATAATTTTGAAATGGAATGATTAAATCGTTTTTTAATCTCGCGATGCTGTTAAACGAAAAAGTTTCGTTCATAACACTGTGAGACAAATGATAGGGGTCAGTGATCGGGAAGAGTTCAAACTACCGGGGAAAGTTATATCGGTAAAAAAGAAGTTATACGTGTCCCGGTGTTTTGCTGGGTCATGTCTAGGAATCGAGATATATCGATTTAAAGTTAGTAACTATCATATAGGGGAAATTGTCACCTTTTGTGGTATTTTTTTTTACATAACTCGAGAACCACTAGTCCNCATAAATGTTGCATAAATGTATTTTAAAGAGCATTTTAACTGAAGCGAATTTTCAGTATTTTGTGGTGATAACTTTAGACCCCGTGGAAATCAACAAATAGTGGCAAGCATCTTTGCGGACTCTTAGCTACAGTCAGATATAAAGCGTGCTTTCAAATCTTGAGTTTGAATCAACACCAAAACACGCGATTCGTGCATTTGTACAGATAAACATCCAGCCAGCAAAAAATCCGAAAATCGATTCGAAAAAGGAAAAAAGTGGATGAAGTACAGATTTTTGTCTGTTTACCAATTCCATTTTCAGATACTTTGATGATCTGTTTTCCCACTAAAATGTGCGGCAGAAACGTATGCACAGACAAGTACCGAAAATTTGCTGTTTTTCTTAAATTTGTCTGTTTAAATTTCAGATATTTCTTCCTGTTAAAAAAAAACATAAAATAAAACAAAGGAAGCACCCGACGGAATTCGAAACCGGCACCTACTGGAAGCTAACAAATAGCGGCACTCTGAATGCTCAGCCACTGCCGACTACGCATGCATGCTTTCAAATGTTAAGCTTGAACAAATAAAATACAATTATTGCTTTCAAATAACATCATCTTTTTCGAACGTTTCGAACGTTTTCCGGATACGAAAATGAATGATAACTGTACTTGTTTTCTATTCGTTTCCGGATACGGAAAATTCTACTAGACTGCACTGTCGGCAAAATTTATGTTTCTCTGCTGGCTGGGATATACTATGTACCATGATGCAATAATACAAGGTGTTATCGGTTGGCAACTTCTCGCACTAATTCCGCCATATTGACTGCCTTAGGTGGAACAGTTTAACAATTCTTTGTCTAATAATATAGTTAAATTTTTTTATATTTTTTCTCAGTATACACATTTTGTTTTCTCGAAAAGGTCTTTTATCTTAATTTATTTCATTTCATTACGAATATACTACAAAAAAGCGAATTTTGTTTAGAAGAAAATATGAAATTTTATATTTTTCCCCCAAATGGGGACTTATTTCTTCCCGTTTTTCTTCTTATTCTCCTGAGCTAAGGCAGTGTCAAATGGAGCTGTCACAACTGATACCACCCTTTATTTTTGCATCATGACTATGTACATACTTCTTTCTTACTTTAAATAGATTTTTTGCTTGGCGGGGTTTTCGTTTAGATACGCTTTAAGTCTGCACGTTGCAGATGCTTTTTCATAGCTTGGTAATAAAAAACAAAAACTTGTGTTAGCATTTTAACATATTGGGACCGTCTGGAATCTAATCAATAACAGCAAGCATCTCTGCAAATTCAGCTATAGCCAAAAGTATGAAAACGTGTTAAAATGCTCAGTTTAATTAATATTAATTAAAACAAATTTGATTTCAGACTGAAAACTCATTTCTTTACAAATAACTGAAAATTGCTACCATGGGTAAACCAAAAAGACTGTTTGAAAATAGCAAGTTCGTCTGTCGATTTTATAACTGGGTCGGAACTATATAGCACGGGGCGCAAAGCGAATTAGATCCCATCTGTCGAATTTAGGACTGGTTCCGAACTATATAAAAGGTAATGCAGTGGGGGACAATTTCCAATTCCTATGACAACGCCGTGTTGAATTAGCCAGTTGTTTGCATACAAAAGAGATTTATCGCGAACCAGTAATGGGTCTAAATGTACTAGAAGCTCACCAGTTCAGAACTAGAGATTTCCCCCACAGGGATTGCTTACTCAAATACGTGCGTTGTAAATTTTTGGTATCAAAGTAAGTATTATTTTTAAATACGAACATTTTTAAACGATAATTGAATTAATAATGTTCATTTTTACTATGCGTTATTTGTAGGGAGGGGGGGTTTCCGACCGGTTTTTTACCTCAATGAGTTTCTGTTTTTATAATTGCCAGATTCGATAATTGCAATGTTTAAGACCTTTAGTTTAAAGAGAGTTAAAGTATATTTTTTTGTTAATATTATATCTACCACAAATCGTGCTTATGAAAACATGATGATAGTAAGAAATACATTAAGTAAATGCAATTTACAATACAATTTGTATTAAATACAATTTATAAGATCAAGAAACGCACTCGCCTCTGTGTAGCAAAAATGTGCACCCAACAATGCAAGCAAAGCTGAACTTCGAAAACCTGTAATCGAAATAGACGGCCAGTTCAATCGCCACTCGACTCTCACACCTGCCTTCAGAGAGCACTCTTCAACAAACCGAAATCTGTGAGCAGTGGATCCACATTTCCCTCTCTTTAAGTACTGCCGCCAAAAAAGTCGTCGGATTTCAGCGAGCCCGAAAGAACAACTGGTACGATGAGGAGTGCCAAGAAGCTGCAGAGAAAAAGGATGCCATCTATAGGGCCACGCTGAGCTCGGGCGCAACGCGAGCTACATATGTCGGACCACTATAGGGAACTGAAGAGGGAAGCTAGACGCATTTGCCGCAATAAGAAGAGAGAGGCCCAATACGTGAGTGCAAAGCGCTTGAAATGCTGGCTGACAAGAAGAACGCCCGAAAATTTTACCCGGGAGTTAGGCGACTTACGGAAGGTTTCAAGACCAGAGCGAACTCCTATAAGAACAACAATGGCAATTATGGAGGGAANCCACAAGAAGAACGCCCGAAAATTTTACCAGGGAGTTAGGCGACTTACGGAAGGTTTCAAGACCAGAGCGAACTCCTATAAGAACAACAATGGCAATTATGGAGGGAATACTTTTCCACCCTACTGATTGGTAGCAGTACTAAAATTTGTGGAGAAGACTAACCCGAACCCCCAGTTAATAATAACGGAGTCAATGTACCTCCGTCTAACTATGACGAGGTTTTAATAGCAGTTACGCGGCTAATAAACAACAACAAAGCTTCTGGAGCTGACGGCCACCTGAGCTATTCAAGTTCGGCGGCGAGGAGCTGATAAGGTGCATGCATCAACTCTTATGTAGTCAGATGAGCGCATGCCCGACGATTGGGGTTTGAGTGTGCTCTGCACACACCAGAAAGGGGACCACGCCAGTCGCACCAACTACCGCGAAATCATTCTTCTATTTAAGCATAGGTTACTAGGTCATACCAAGATTATTGTGTGAAAACTGAAGCCCACCGTCAACAAACTGATTGTGCCTTATCAGTGTGGCTTTAGACCAGGTATTCACTTTACGCCAAACCTTGAAAAAGACCCGCGGGAAAAGAACCCATACTCACCATCTATTTTTCGACTTCAAAGCCGTAATCGAAAGCACCAAGAGGAGTTGCCTATACTCCGCGATGTCTGAATTTGGTATAACCGCGGAATTAATACAGCGGTGTAAAATGACGTTTGCTACCAAACGGGGTTTCAGATTTCAGACTGGGCGACTCCCTTTTATTTGGTTTCTTTAATCTGATGTTGGAGAAGATAATAAAAGCTGAAGAACTGAACCGCTCAAGAAAAATTTACTTGAAGATCGTGCAATTGCTGGCGTATGCCCTTGACATCGACATCATTGGTAACAAAAACCACGAAGTCTGTTCTGCCTTTTCCAAGAAAAGACGAAGTGTCACCTGTCATCAAACAAACAGTCAGCGCATTTGCGTCTTAGAACCAGCGTTGCCAGGTTGCCGTTTTTACCATCATTTGGGCGTTTTTTATATCCTGTTGCCGTTGGACGTTTTTTGTGTAAAAATTGGCTTTTTTTAACTTCCCAGTAATTTTTATCTGTTACTAAATCTTATAAGTAGAACTGATTTTGAATTATTTTCTTAATAAATCTTTACAAGCTTTGTTTTTTGCAGCAGCTGCTTCAAAAGATATTTATTCTTTGGACACAGATGACTTAATAACCCTTATTTAAGCGCATAATGAACGTAAAAAGGATGAAATATTGCTATGTTCCTTCTTAACAGAACGTAATTTAGCATTTTCGACAACATGACACTTAAGCAAATGTTTACAAGAAGAAAAAAATATATATATTAAAAATCAACGCGATTCTTTAGCACCTTAAAACTTGCACATTATTGCCCTGGAATTTAATGGGCATCAACCTGCATACTAACAAAAATCTAAAAAATCTGAATAAAAAGTTGAAAATTTAGCTGATATTTTGCCAATTTTTTATAATTTTTGCCCAAAGTTTGAAATGTGGATTTATATTTTGTTTGTTATATAATGAGCTAGGCTTTCATGGAAAAATAATAAAGGTTAAATAAACGAAAAAGAAACAGCCAAAATCGATNTAAGCGCATAATGAACGTAAAAAGGATGAAATATTGCTATGTTCCTTCTCAACAGAACGTAATTTAGCATTTTCGACAACATGACACTTAAGCAAATGTTTACAAGAAGAAAAAAATATATATATTAAAAATCAACGCGATTCTTTAGCACCTTAAAACTTGCACATTATTGCCCTGGAATTTAATGGGCATCAACCTGCATACTAACAAAAATCTAAAAAATCTGAATAAAAAGTTGAAAATTTAGCTGATATTTTGCCAATTTTTTATAATTTTTGCCCAANTAACCCTTATTTAAGCGCATAATGAACGTAAAAAGGATGAAATATTGCTATGTTCCTTCTTAACAGAACGTAATTTAGCATTTTCGACAACATGACACTTAAGCAAATGTTTACAAGAAGAAAAAAATATATATATTAAAAATCAACGCGATTCTTTAGCACCTTAAAACTTGCACATTATTGCCCTGGAATTTAATGGGCATCAACCTGCATACTAACAAAAATCTAAAAAATCTGAATAAAAAGTTGAAAATTTAGCTGATATTTTACCAATTTTTTATAATTTTTGCCCAAAGTTTGAAATGTGGATTTATATTTTGTTTTTTATATAATGAGCTAGGCTTTTATGGAAAAATAATAAAGGTTAAATAAACGAAAAAGAAACAGCCAAAATCGATGACTTAATCAGCTGATCACAAGTGTATGTATAAAACGATTTTTATATTAACGGTCTCAAACCAGTTTAGAATGAATTCTAAATGTGAGTAAATGACATTTTAATATACCTTACGTACATATGTACCTTTGTATACAATGAAAATTTAATAAGAACATTTCTNGGTTAAATAAACGAAAAAGAAACAGCCAAAATCGATCACTTAATGAGCTGATCACAAGTGTATGTATAAAACGATTTTTATATTAACGATCTCAAACCAGTTTAGAATGAATTCTAAATGTGAGTAAATGACATTTTAATATACCTTACGTACATATGTACCTTTGTATACAATGAAAATTTAATAAGAACATTTCTTCGTGCATACATTTGAAAAATACGTTTTTGGGTAGAAAATGACGTTTTTTTAGACCAAGAGGGACGTTCTCTCATGCCAAAACCTGGCAACACTGTTTGGAACCCACATCACTGTTGACAGTGAAATTTCAAGAGAGCAGAGAATTTCGTTTACGTTCGTTTTTATCGAAATCCAAGGCAAAATCACTCTTGCCCAGGGTTGCCACTTTGGTAAATTGTTACCAAAATTGGTAGAAAAAATTTGGGTTGGTAAAAAGGTAAATTTTTTCTCATTTTGGTAGATTTTTGATGAACTTTCCGTTCCCGATTTATTTTTCGTAGTTATCNAGAGAAAGATTTTGCGAAAATCTTACGGGCGTTTACGCGTTGGCGACGGCGAGTACCGCAGACGATGCAATGATGAGCTGTATGAGCTTTACAACGACATGGACATACATAGGTGCAGCGAATTAAAATTCTGTCCGTCTGTCTGTCCGTCCGTCTGTTTGTATGCAATCTAGTGCAGGGATGGAATTTCAAAATTTCAAAATGTACCAACTCGTCTTCAAAAATAGTGCCGAAAAGAAGATGAAAGTGCCACAAAATTTAATTTCTTTTAAGGCGTTTTAAGAACAGTAAATTTCTAGAAATAATATTTTTAAAGTGCATTGAAGTAATATAATATCATTAATTAACTGAATTATTACAGTAAATCACTTTTATGAAGGATTCCTTAGACATATACTTAAATTCATGGTAAAATTACACAGTATTCCAATTACGGAGGAGAAAAACATCGAAATATAGGTATTATGACATTTTTACACACACATATACATATGTATGTACCTATCAGGGTTCTTGCAAATATTCGCATTCGCAACCGCATTAATTTTAACATTCGCATTCGCTTTCGCATTCCCATAAATCAATGCGGAGCTTTTGCGAATGCGAATATTGTGCAAGTAGAAAAATTGTAGCCAAAATGTTTTTCCTGTGGAGATGCTACGTTAAAACTGTCCCCCTGCGTCCCCCTTCTTTTGTAATTTACAGTCAAAGAGTAGATCCTTCAGCGGAAATGTCCAACGTCAGACTATAAAGAGAGTCGATTATTTTCGCGTTAAAAGATGACCTTTAATTAGGTAAGAATTATAAGTGTAATTAGTCTTTCAGCTCGAAAACAATCACATTTATTTTAATTTTGTGATAATGGGCAAAATTAGCACGCATCTAAATAAAGATAAAATGATATGTGAATAACTTGACAGCCAAGTTCACAAATCAAATAAGAATTAATTCAAGGCGAATTTAATATCTAGTGAGGAGTGGGACTTGGCATGCAATATTTCAATAGTATAGTATGGAAGGGACTAACTAAAAATCCAAAATTCACTTTTTGATTGATTATGATGCTTTTCATCAAATCATAAGTCCCCACATCGTTTTATGCAATAAAAAAAATTTAGTTAGTTGTGGTTTTTTGCATTTCAGCGACAATGTGATATACGCACTTTCCATACTATATTAACGATATGTTGAAAATTTGCGTTCATTCACCTCAAAATATCAAAGCACATTGACCGCATGGAATGCAATAACAAAACGGATCTGATGGCTTATGGTACTGACAACGGTGAGTAATTAATTGTGACTGCCTGCAACTAGGAAAAGTCAAGCTCAGCTAATAAAGAAAGTAATTGCAACCTATTCATTACAAGTGAACCTTTCCAAGAAGTCACCCAGGAACTAAGCAGATCTGAGATCTCCATCGTCCGCGATTCAAATAATTCAAATTATTATAAAAAACGAGGTGCC